>NC_134402.1:11034277-11166777 GCF_038048845.1 Mixophyes fleayi
TTTGTCTCCAGGGTCTTTGGAAAGACAGGGAGGAGCTTCGGCCTATAGATGTTCTCAGCTAAGAACCATGCTGTTAGCCCTCCAGAGAGCTCAGTCTCTCCTTCAAGGAAAACTAGTCCACCTCCAATCCTTCAATGTTACTGCAGTGGTATATGTAAATTGCCAAGGAGGAACAAGAAGTGCAGAAGCTATGCAGGTAGCGAAACAGGTCGTCCTGTGGGTGTAGAAGTTTGTTCCAGCGATTTCGGCAGGGTTTATTCCCAGAGTGAACAACTAGAAGCAGATTATCTCAGTAGGCATGCAATCCTTCCAGAAGAATGGGAACTGCATCCTCAGGTGTTTCAGGAGTTAGTTTGGAAATGGGCCTGCCAGATCTGGATCACTAGGTTCCAAGATTCTGCGCAAGAACCAGAGTTTCTCTGGCTGTGGAAGGTAATGTCCATGAGGTTGGACTTCTGTTTAGGATATCACTTTCCACCAATTCCGAGGATTCCTCAGGTCCTAAGACGAGTACTGTTGGAAAGTTTTCCAATCATTCTGGTGGCACCGAATTGGCTTGGTTGGCTCTGATTGGCCAACATCTTGCTGCTAGTGGAAGGGTGAGGCTGGGCTTTTCCTCTCAGACCCAATCTTTTCAGTCAAGAACCATTTACACCACCTGCACTTGCCTCGGCTGGCTTTAATAGCGTGGCTGTTGAAGCCAACCTCTGACTGTAGAGGAGGTTCTCTTCCAGGGTAGTGGAGACCCTCATAAAAGCTCGGAAGCAGGTATCCGCTAAGATCTATAACAAGGTGTGGAGGATCTATGTACTGTAGAGAAGAAGTGTCATAACCCTACCTTTTTCAGATTAGTTATTTTCTGGTCTTTTTTCAGGATGGGTTAGAGATGGGACTAAGACTAAGTTCTTTGAAAGTTCAGGTCTCTGCGCTTTCTATTTTCTTTCAGTGCCAGTTGGCTTTCCTCCCTGACGTTTGTACTTTCCTTCAAGGGGTTATTCATGTTCAGTTTTCCAACGTTCCTCCGTTGGTCCCGAGGGATTTGAACTTCGTTATTGAGGTTCTTCAGCGGCCTACATTTGAACACCTGGAGTCAGCTGATCTGCGTTTCTTGACATGGAAGGTGGTGTTTTTGCTAGCCATTTCATCGACCAACGTGTTGCGGAGCTTGGAGCCTTGTCCCCTAGGGGTCTTTATCTGGTGTTCCATGAGAATAGGATGGTTCATAAGACTGTACCTACTGTCTTGCCTAGGGTGGTTCCTGGTTTTTATTTAAATCATGAGATAGTGGTTCCGGCCTTTAGAGAGAGGATTGCTTCTTCTGGGCCTTCTTCCTCTGTTAGTCTGGACGTGGCCCGGGCTTTACGGATTTATGTGGACAGGACTTCTGCTGGTTGCAGGACTGACTCTTTTTTTGTTCTTTACGAATTTCATAGGAGAGGTTGGCCGTCCGCCAAGCAGGCCATTGCTCGTCGGATCAGATCTATGATTAAGCTTGCTTATGTCTAGAAATCTACCTGTGCCTCAGGTTCTTACGGTGCACTCTACTTGTGTGGTGGGGGCTTCCTGGGCTGCTTGCCATGGAGCATCTGCAGAGCAGCTGGGTAGGGTGGCGACCTGGTCCGCAGTTCATACTTTTACGAGGTTTTGCTAGTTCAACATTTTTGCGTCTGCGGACGCCAATTTTTGCCGCAGTGTTTTGCGAGCTAGTAGACCAGATAATTCCCTCCCTTATGGGGCTACTTTAGAAGGTCCCCATGGTAACAGTGTCCCCCAGAGTGGATGAAGGAGAAAAGAAGATTTTTGTACTTGCGTTAAATCTCTTTCTCCGATACCATCTGGGGGACACTGCGTTCCCTACCTTTTGCTGTTCTACAATTAGTTTGTTGTTGAGACTTTTCTTGGGACTTTAGTATTACTGAGGTCTGTGGGATTGCAGAGAGGAGGAGTCAGCAGCAAACTTAGTTGTTGGCTATTTAAGTGCCAAGTCCATGCGCCCTCATACAACCCCCCATGGTAGCAGTGTCCCCCAGATGGAATCGAAGAAAGATTTAACGTAAGTACAAAAATCTTCTTTTCTTAGTTAAATTCAGTTACTTCTATTCAAAAATCATGTTTATGTTAAAAGATATCAGTCTCTAACATTCACTGACATGACTGAACATCTAAAGGAAAGCGAGGCTGTAGTCCAATTTTGTGGAAAATTTCTCTGCAGTGACCCAAAATGAAATACAGTCAGCACGTTGGAACCACAACCGGGTCACTATATTGCTTGTACATGGCCTTCAAGGGAAGAGTAAAAAAAAATGCTCCTTTGCAATGATCAGTGATTGTATTGTGTACGATAGATAGATGCTGTATTTACCTACCTGAAAATAATTGTAACTTGAAAAATTAGTTAAATTTACTACATCAAGATATTTTCCAATGGGGCAGTAGCCCGATTTAAGTATAGATTTACAATGTTGAAACTTTGTTTTATGAAAGAAGACTTCAGTTTGGAGAGACAATGGTACTTCTTTGCCACATCTTATGGTAATGTGGATGGTTGATGGCATAGGAGCCGTAGTAAAACGCGCTGTGACGAGCAGATTAAAACAGCGCAGATTTCAGGTTGAGAATTCTAAAGACTTGATAAATGTTGATCATACGTATCACCCCTGAAGACAACAAGGAAATACTGGATCAAAGATGGAAAGCTGTAACTGGGTTTGGTCAGTTACAGTCACTACACTATCTGCAGGGCCATGACAAGTGCCCAAGAATCAAAGTTTTCAAACTGAATCTCCCAAATGTATTCTGAACCTGACAGTCCTGAAGATCGTACCTCCCGACTGGGTGTTATTCAAATATAACCACCTGAAGTTGCCGATGTAACAGCAGGGACATTTTTGCTGGTACAGTTCAAAACATCTTCCATGAAGACTGCACACTACAGATATGCCGGCATTGCACAGAGCTCCTGTGAAGACGGTTCAATGAAAATAATGTTTTTGAAGGTTGTTGGGGAAAATGGAGAACTGTCCAAAATGAAATGAAAATTATATTGTGTAAATTTTGATCAGATTCTTGCAGTGTTACCTACACCAGTGAGAGGTAGTAATTTTTTTTTATGAGTTTCCAGTTATGGTAGATGTGTTTTTAACAGGGATAAAAGTGGAATTTAAAAACAAAACTGCTATAAACATTAAAATTTGCAATAAGATTAACATATTAAATAACAGATTATATAGCAATAGAAGAGCACTGGTTTTGTTTTACATACAAAATGGGTGTTACTGAGAAGTATTTTGGGCGGTGCCCCACCTGTGACAAAATAAAAATTCATTTTTTTGCATAAAACAAATACTTTCTTCTTGGTTTTTTTGTAACATATTCTACACCAAGTTGTTACTTTACAATGGGTGAATTATAAGTTTTATCCCACCCGTAGAGAGGAGGGCAGGGAGGATGGCACAGACAGGAGGAGGGCAGAGAGGCTGGTAGAGACATGGGACGGACAGGGAGGATGGCATGGACAGGATGAGGACAGAGAGGCTGGTAGAGGCAGGCAGGATGGCACAGACGGGGGAAGGCGTGATACATCATAGAAAAGTTACAGGAAGATGTGTTTATGTGGACATAATACTGGCCCTTCTCCATGTACAGGGGTGCGGACAGATGTGTCCAAGGTTTTGCAGGAATGGTCAATGGAACCAACTGACCTACCGGGCGAGTCCTGGGGACTTTGTTTCTGGCACAAACCTCACATGAGAGGACATGACTCTTGACGTCAGCAGACAAGGATGGCCACCAGACCGTACGGGAAAGGATTTCCAGCATCTTGTGGATTCCAGGGTGTCCAGCAGACCTACTATTATGCGCCTCTGCAAGAACCGCCTTCCTTAGATGGACTGGAACAAAGAGACGTTGCTCCGGAGTAGTATCAGGGGCTAATCTCTGGAATCTCTGAAGTGTGATACTCAGATCCTGGGTTAACCCAGCATGGATTACGGAAGAAGGAATAATAGGCTCTGGGTTTGAAACTGGAACGTGGTGTGCTAAGAAACTTCTGGACAGAGCATCTGCCCGGACATTTTTGGAACCCGGTCGATAGGTGATCAGGAAATTAAACCGGGTAAAGAATAACGACCAACGGGCCTGTCTGGGATTTAGACGTTTGGCCGATTGAATATATTGCAAGTTCTTGTGGTCGGTAATGACAGAGATCTGATGTGAAGCACCCTCCAGCCAGTGTCGCCACTCCTCAAAGGCCCATTTGATTGCCAATAGTTCTCTATTCCCGACATCATAGTTGGCTTCTGCTGAGGAGAACTGATGGGAGAAATAGGCACATGGGTGTAGACGATTAGTATGAGGATCCTTCTGGGATAGTATGGCACCAGCACCGACGTCAGAGGCGACGACCTCAAGAACAAATGCTTTAGCTGGATCAGGGTGTCTAAGTACCTGAGCGGAGACAAAGGCTTTTTTCAGGCTTTCGAATGAGGCTCCTGCTTGGGGCGACCAATTAGTTGGATCCATTCCTTTACGGGTTAGGGCGACAATGGGAGCCACGATGTCCGCAAAGCAATGAATGAATGAATCTTCTTTAATAGTTGGAGAAGCCCAGAAACCTCTGCACCGCCTTAAGGTTGTTTGGTTGCACCCAATCCAAAATAGCCTGAACCTTAGTTGGATCCATGGAGAATCCCTCAGAAGAGATTATGTAACCTAAAAAGGATACCTTCTGCACCTCAAACTCACACTTTTCCAGCTTGGCATAAAGGTGGTTCTCTCGCAATCTTCGTAGAACTTGTTTGACGTGATTCTGATGTACGGACAAAGATCTAGAATAGATGAGGATATCATCTAAATAGACGACCACGAAACAACCAAGGAAGTCCCGAAGAACCTCATTGATCAAGTCCTGAAACACTGCAGGTGCATTGCTAAGACCAAACGGCATGACCAGATACTCGTATTGGCCAGAGTGCGTATTGAATGCCGTCTTCCACTCGTCTCCTTCCTTGATGCGGATGAGGTTATACGCTCCACGAAGGTCGATTTTTGAGAAGACAGTAGCACCTCTCAACTGATCAAATAATACTGAGATGAGCGGAAGGGGATAGGTGTTCTTGATTGTGATAAGATTCAATCCCCGGTAATCAATACAGGGTCTTAGTCCTCCGTCTTTTTTGGATACAAAGAAGCATCCTGCTCCTATGGGAGATTTAGATGGCCTGATGAAGCCTTTCTCCAGGTTTTCTTCAATATATTCCTGCATGGCTTTGGTCTCTGGACCAGAGAGAGAGTACAGGCGCCCCTTAGGTAGCTTGGAACCAGGAATAAGCTTGATGGCACAGTCGAAGTCAAGGTGTGGTGGTAAAGTGTCGGCAGCCTTCTTGGAGAACACATCCCAGAACTCATGATATTGTGAGGGAAGCTGCTCCGGAATAGACTGATTCACCCGCAGAGGCAGTGACAAGCAGGACTGTGTACAATAAGAGCTCCACTGGACAATTTCTCCTTTTACCCAGTCCATGACGGGGTTATGACGGGAAAGCCATGGGTGGCCCAGGATCAAGGGAACCGACGAACAATCGATCAGGAAGAAGGTTATTGACTCTGAATGGAGAGCTCCGATATTCAACTGTAGTGGCGGGGTCTCCCAAGAAATCTTGCCACCAGGTAACGGACTTCCATCTAAGCCACAGACAGTAATAGCAGACTTGAGTTTTACCATTGGAATTTCAGCAGCGCGGGCGAACCCGATATCAAGGAAGTTGCCTGCAGCTCCACTATCAATGAAGGCCGACGGGTCCACACAACGAGCACTGAACGTGAGCTGTGCAGGGATCAAGACAGCATTTTTCGGGGAGATAATCTGCAGACCTAGGTGAACTTTCCCCTTGTTCCCTAGGTATGCTCTTTTCCCGGCTTATTTGGGCAGGAACGGGAGAAGTGGCCTTTTGTGCCACAATAGAGACATAGGCCATGTGATCGTCTCCTGTCTCTTTCCTCAGGGGAGAGACGATACGCTACTAATTGCATAGGTTCCTCACCATCCGTGGAAACAGGAATGAAGGCAGATGGAGGTGAAGATGCCTCCTTTTCGGTTTTCCGCTCTTTAAATCTCCTGTCGATTTTAATGGAGAGGTGCATCAGATCCTCCAGAGAGGTAGGAGACGGGTATTGCACCAAAGAGTCTTTAATCTGTTCCGACAGGCCGAGACGGAACGGACTACGTAAGGCGGGGTCAATCCATCCACTATCAGGTGACCATCTACGGAATTCAGCGCAGTATTCCTCTGCCGACCGCCGGCCTTGTTTCAAGGCACGTAGATGAGCTTCCACGGAGGCCATTCGATCCGGGTCATCATATAGTAGACCTAATGCCTCAAAGAAAGCGTCTACGGACTGCATGGCAGGACTGGTCTGTGGCAAAGAAAAGGCCCAGGACTGGGGGTCACCTTGTAGGAGGGAAATGATAATCCTGACTCTTTATTGCTCTGAATCGGAGGAGCGGGGTCTCAACCGGAAATAGAGCTTGCAGCTCTCCCTGAAATTCCGAAACGGATCTATTTCCAGAGAACCGATCCGGCAAATTCATCTTAGGTTCACAGGTGGAACTCAGAGTGGGTTGTGAAGTTTTTGCGGCTTCTTCTTGAACGGACAAACGCTCAGCCAAACCCTGGATCATTTGATACAAGGACTCAACATGGCATGCTAGGGCTTGTGCCGGAGACAGTGTGGATCCGCTTGCATCCATTCCAAGCTCGTCTCCGTGTGTGGGCCGGTTATAATGTTAGGAACCCCTCCAGCCGGCACAACACAACCCGGAGTCTACTCTGCCAGTCAGGTGTTCACTGGAGCCCCTGATGGTGGGGACAGACTGGGCTGCAGACTGACAGAGGGTCGTAAAGTGTGTACCGGCTGGGGAGAACCCAGGCAAGCAGAGTGAGGTACACGCAGAGGTCAAGGGCCGGCAGCAGGTTGCAATTCCAGTTAACAAGCCGGGGTCAAGGGTCACAGGCAAACAGGAGAAACGGTAAACAGGCCAAAGGTCAGGGTCACGGAATACACAAGCGAAGTCCAAATCCAAGCCAAGGGTCATACATGAGAGATCAGCAGAATATCAATACACAGGAGCAGGAACAAGCAGGTCAGCAGACTGGGAGGCAGAAGCTATAACCGGCAATGAGGTAGCAGACCTCATTGCGTTAAATAGTAAGCACAGCCAATCAGAGCCTGGCTCTGATAGTACCCAGCGCCCTGCACCTAAATTCATTAGCCCGCAGGCTAGTAACATTTGATGAGCGCATGTGCCCGGCTTCTCATTGCCGGGACGCAGCGCTGAAGCGTCCAACCGTTGCCCCGGCAATGGCCGGGTCATGGGTGGAAGTGATGTCCCGGTCACCATAGCGACGGCCGGGACGCAGGTAAGAGAGTCGCGGCGGCTGGGCACTGCCGCGGCTCGTAACAATATGGAGGTATACTGGCTATGTGATGTGTGTGAGGCTATATGGAGGTATACTGGCTATGTGGGGGGGTGTGAGGCTATATGGAGGTATACTGGATATGTGGGGGGGGGTGAGGCTATATGGAGGTATACTGGATATGTGATGTATGAGGCTATATGGAGGTATACTGGATATGTGGGGGGGTGTGAGGCTATATGGAGGTATACTGGATATGTGATGTATGAGGCTATATGGAGGTATACTGGCTATGTGATGGTGTGAGGCTATATGGAGGTATACTGGATATGTGGTGTATGTGAGGCTATATGGAGGTACACTGGCTATGTGATGTGTGAGGCTATATGGAGGTATACTGGATATGTGGTGTGTGAGGCTATATGGAGGTATACTGGATATGTGGTGTGTGAGGCTATATGGAGGTATACTGGATATGTGGTGTGTGTGAGGCTATATGGAGGTATACTGGATATGTGATGGTGTGAGGCTACATGGAGGTATACTGGATATGTGGTGTGTGTGAGACTATATGGAGGTATACTGGCTATGTGGTGGTGTGAGACTATATGGAGGTATACTGGCTATGTGATGGTGTGAGGCTACATGGAGGTATACTGGATATGTGGTGTGTGAGGCTATATGGAGGTATACTGGATATGTGGTGTGTGAGGCTATATGGAGGTATACTGGATATGTGGTGTGTGTGAGGCTATATGGAGGTATACTGGCTATGTGGGGGGGTGAGGCTATATGGAGGTATACTGGCTATGTGATGTGTGTGAGGCTATATGGAGGTATACTGGATATGTGATGGTGTGAGGCTACATGGAGGTATACTGGATATGTGGTGTGTGTGAGACTATATGGAGGTATACTGGCTATGTGGGGGGGTGAGGCTATATGGAGGTATACTGGCTATGTGATGTGTGTGAGGCTATATGGAGGTATACTGGATATGTGGTGTGTGTGAGACTATATGGAGGTATACTGGCTATGTGGTGGTGTGAGACTATATGGAGGTATACTGGCTATGTGATGGTGTGAGGCTACATGGAGGTATACTGGATATGTGATGTGTGAGGCTATATGGAGGTACACTGGCTATGTGATGTGTGTGAGGCTATATGGAGGTATACTGGATATGTGGTGTGTGAGGCTATATGGAGGTACACTGGCTATGTGATGTGTGTGAGGCTATATGGAGGTATACTGGATATGTGGTGTGTGAGGCTATATGGAGGTATACTGGATATGTGGTGTGTGAGGCTATATGGAGGTATACTGGATATGTGGTGTGTGTGAGGCTATATGGAGGTATACTGGATATGTGGTGTGTGTGAGGCTATATGGAGGTATACTGGCTATGTGGGGGGGTGTGAGGCTATATGGAGGTATACTGGCTATGTGATGTGTGTGAGGCTATATGGAGGTATACTGGCTATGTGGGGGGGGGTGTGAGGCTATAAGGAGGTATACTGGCTATGTGGTGTGTGAGGCTATATGGAGGTATACTGGATATGTGATGTGTGTGAGGCTATATGGAGGTATACTGGATATGTGGGGGGTGTGAGGCTATATGGAGGTACACTGGCTATGTGATGTGTGAGGCTATGTGGAGGTATACTTGATATGTGGTGTGTGAGGCTATATGGAGGTATACTGGCTATGTGGGGGGGTGTGAGACTATATGGAGGTATACTGGCTATGTGATGGTGTGAGGCTATATGGAGGTATACTGGCTATGTGGGGGGGTGTGAGGCTATATGGAGGTATACTGGCTATGTGATGGTGTGAGACTATATGGAGGTATACTGGCTATGTGGTGGTGTGAGACTATATGGAGGTATACTGGCTATGTGGGGGGGTGTGAGACTATATGGAGGTATACTGGCTATGTGGTGGTGTGAGACTATATGGAGGTATACTGGCTATGTGATGGTGTGAGGCTATATGGAGGTATACTGGCTATGTGGGGGGGGGTGTGAGGCTATATGGAGGTATACTGGTTATGTGATGGTGTGAGGCTATATGGAGGTATACTGGCTATGTGGGGGGGTGTGAGACTATATGGAGGTATACTGGCTATGTGGTGGTGTGAGACTATATGGAGGTATACTGGCTATGTGATGGTGTGAGGCTATATGGAGGTATACTGGCTATGTGGGGGGGGTGTGAGGCTATATGGAGGTATACTGGCTATGTGATGGTGTGAGGCTATATGGAGGTATACTGGCTATGTGGGGGGGTGTGAGACTATATGGAGGTATACTGGCTATGTGGGGGGGTGTGAGACTATATGGAGGTATACTGGCTATGTGGGGGGGTGTGAGGCTATATAGAGGTATACTGGCTATGTGGGGGGGGGGTGTGAGGCTATATAGAGGTATACTGGCTATGTGGGGGGGGTGTGAGACTATATGGAGGTATACTGGCTATGTGGGGGGGTGTGAGGCTATATGGAGGTATACTGGCTATGTGATGGTGTGAGGCTATATGGAGGTATACTGGCTATGTGGGGGTGTGTGAGGCTATATGGAGGTATACTGGCTATGTGATGGTGTGAGGCTATATGGAGGTATACTGGCTATGTGATGGTGTGAGGCTATATGGAGGTATACTGGCTATGTGGGGTGTGTGAGGCTACATGGAGGTATACTGGCTATGTGGGGGGGTGTGAGGCTATATGGAGGTATACTGGCTATGTGATGTATGTGAGGCTATATGGAGGTATACTGGATATGTGATGGTGTGAGGCTATATGGAGGTATACTGGCTATGTGATGTGTGTGAGGCTATATGGAGGTATACTGGCTATGTGATGGTGTGAGGCTATATGGAGGTATACTGGATATGTGATGTGTGTGAGGCTATATGGAGGTATACTGGCTATGTGATAGTGTGAGGCTACATGGAGGTATACTGGCTATGTGGGGGGGTGTGAGGCTATATGGAGGTATACTGGATATGTGGTGTGTGTGAGGCTATATGGAGGTATACTGGCTATGTGATGGTGTGAGGCTACATGGAGGTATACTGGCTATGTGGGGGGGTGTGAGGCTATATGGAGGTATACTGGCTATGTGATGTGTGTGAGGCTATATGGAGGTATACTTGATATCTGGTGTGTGAGGCTATATGGAGGTATACTGGCTATATAGAGACATACTTAATATTTTACTAAACAAGCACACAATCAAACACAGATAATCCCACCGTAAAATCCATCTTGAAGTTGGCCGTTCTGTATAGTATTACAATGGTTTGCGGTGAGGCAGATAACACAGTTACATACAGTGATGTTGTGACACAGAATCTGTAACACATGTTTGTGAATGACACAAACTGTCTCCCATATGACATGAAAGGACTGACGTACCCATCTGGTATAATCCCATCTGTACAAAGACCATCTATAAATAATGGATGTTGGAGGACAGATCCTTCCTATACTGACTCCTCGTTACTGTATAACGTTTTCATAGAGCATGAGTACCAGGGCGTGAATATGGGTCCGCCCTAGACTAATACGTCCTTATCGCCCCCTTGCCTTCCACGACGGTACAGTGTTAAAGCAAATCTTTAAATTAAGATTCAGTCTCTTTCCCACCAAGCTTCAGTTGTCTGTATAAAACCGGCAGTTTCTGTTACTCATTGTGTTTTCATTTCAGGGCTTTAGGGGGCATATTTAATAAAGCACGATAGTGCTTTTAACGGGTCATTAAGGTCCTCCGCAAATTTATTAAGGGGGCATCGCAGCAGATATCATGGATATCTGCTGCTTTGCATTCCTCTTCGTTTTTGGGAGCAATCACCATTCAACAGAATCTAACAAGTCCCAAAAAAACATTTTTTTCGGGAACTTGTCATGTTAATGTACCAGCTGAAGCTGGCATACATCATCCGAATTGAAGAAATCCGAAGAGCAGAGCTGTACAGCGCATGTGTGGAGGGATCACATGATCCCTCCCTGTCACTCAGCGCTCTCTCTCTGCAACTATCGTTGCAGAGACAGAGAGGGGATCTTTGTGCGCATGTCCAGTTCTTGGAACTGGACATGCGCAATTGAAGAGTGAAGAGAAGACCCGGAGACAGCGCTTCCGAAGAGGGGGGTAAGTATGATTTTTTTTATCACTGAAACAGCAGTTTTTCGGAACTGCTGTTTCTGTGCAGGGCTGTACATAAATGTGAGAAGTAGTTCAATCCTTATCATTGCGATAAGGATTGAAAACTACTTTTCACTTTATGTGAATATTGATAAATGTGCCCCTTAGTGAGAAAACGGAGACGTAAATAGGGCGTTACTGAGGGTGGAAGGACGATGGCTACAGCACCTGTCACCATCCTTGTCTCTCCTACTCTCTAACCTAACTCGCCCACCTGAGGGTGACTCGTTGTCTTCAGCCTTTACCATCGGAATACATTGAGATTAGAACCTTACTAAATTTTTCTTTTTACTCTGGAGAACTATTCTCATATATTTTAAAGCGAAATTCAGTTTATTTCTCTCCCTGTCACAATTTTACACCCTCAATAATCTTGCGCTCCCCCCAAAAGCCTCACTCCCTAAGCTGCAGCCTTTTGGATAGTGAGTCCCTGCTCAATTCTACATGCCCCTGTTTTTATTTAATTATCGTTCATTTATGTACCGTCACCTTATTACCCAGCACTGTACAATACATTTATTTGTAGATCTGTTATTGTCATTTATGTATCTGTGTTTGTATTAATGCCTGATTAGCGCTGCTTGTATAATGGTAACCTGAGAACCCAATAAAAATTCTGTTTTAAAAAAAAAAAACCAACAACAATGTGATGCCCAATTTGGTTTGAGTCCCACTCCTGTGTGAGCAGTTTGTAGCAGCCGGTCTGTGTGACAGATGCGAGGAGATCTCACTAGTGGACGGAGAGAGAGGGAGGCTGAGAGCTCCCAGCACTTTGTACCCGGGGGACAGAGCCACAAGCAGCAGCAATGCTGAGGGTCTTCATCCTCCATGCTGAGAATGTGCAGACCCCAGACTCAGACATCAGTGACACCTACTGCTCGGTGGTCTTCCAAGGTAAGTGCTTGTGTTGTAATGCAGAGCAGCAGAGTCTCCGGGCAGCAGTATGGATGGGGAGGGGTGGGTGGCAGCCTGCAGGACAGAGGCAATGACTCTGCACGAACAGCTGATGGTATTTTTGGAAAGTAAATGAATACCCTGTACGGTGCAGTACAGCGCCGGCCTGGCCTGGGAGCTTAGTGAGCCCTGTAGTGTTGGATCACAATGTACAGATCTGTGAGTTGTTTCATTCAGCAGTAATTACCCTGCAAAGCTGCCTCTCTGTTTAAGGGAAAGGACGGTTTATTGATGACACAATAATATCTCTGTTTTACTTCCTATGAATGACGTCTATTCTCCACGTGGAAACTAATGCAGACTTAATTGCAAAATTGGAGTAAATTACTTGTTAAAAAAGAGCACAGAAAACAAGCGTATTTCCACCAATACGCAGAGCTGTCTGCGTCTCCAGATGCGCCTGGTTTGCGACGAGTCATCGTACGCAGAGTATTTACACCTGCTCTATAGCCTCATAGCGTACCTATATGCGCGTTTCTGCAGGTCTGCATGTTCCATGTTTATCTGAACACGCCTATGCTGTAGCCAGTGTTAGACGGCCCTTCATCATCATCATTTATTCATATAGCGCCAGCAGATTCCGTAGCGCTTTACAATTCCCTTCCCTGTCCCGCCTCTCTAGTAACGGGGGTGTATGTGCCAGGATCACACAGAGATATGCGTGCGCCTACTTACTGGGCATGCACAGAGCGATCTCACGTGAGATATGCTACACTAGGTGGTGTATGCCCCTCTGTGTATAGTAAAGGGAATAGAGAAGAGACGCTCTACAGACACAAAACGTTTTACTGCTGAGATTAACTTGTATGTTTAAGAGAAAATAAATCTTGTTTCTACATATTGGACATTTCCCTCTAAATGAATCCAATCTATGCTCATCGCACCTTGCATCGGGCATCTTCTGTTTGTGGTAATGAATCAACATTTTTATACTGTGTCTCTTACAAGATGAAATTATTATATTATGTAAAGTGTTATAGTAATTATAATAGAACCATATTTGCAGTTTATATAATGTATTGTAACTTTCTAGTTTTTTCTTATCCTGCAATATGCACTACTTGAGTCTCCCTCCCAATGTCCACCCACACTGGTGTCTTTAAAGCATTTAGAGAATGTTTGTCTGACTATTGCCCCCTCCTCTCTTGCTCCAGAGGGGGCAGGGTCTTCTGGCTTGGTGCTTATGGTTACTGGACCTCATAATAAATATAATGTATAGTACAGTTAAAATGAAAGCAATACATTTATTAAAAAGCACATTTTCTACATCTTATATTGTTCAATTACGCCATAAGACCAGTAGAGGGCAGTGTAATTATGCAGCCACAATCACAGTCATCACATGATCACAGTCACATGATTCGGGAATATATTAAATGGCAGCACTGACTATATGTCCAGTAGTAGCGGTATTTTCAGTAATACGACCAGCTTTAATCATTTTGCAAATAGTAGGACTAGTACTAGTAATACTGTCAGGGACACACCCATCAGCGGGATACCCAGTGATATACCTATTTATTTTTTAATTTTTATTTTTGCAAAGGTCAAACAGTAGTATAACCAACACAAGAGAAAAATGAGCATATACAGCACTAGAGAACATGAGGCACGTCCAGCGTAACATCATAGGAAAACAGTGCAATGGTAACAAATTTTATATATTTGAGAATGACCAGGAAGATTTTTTGTTTTTAAAAGAAATGACAGAGAATGAAGAAGAAGAATATTAGGAAATAAGGAATTGAAGAAGGGAGTAAGGAAGAGAGGTTAGCACATAGTAGAGTGGAGGAGGAAGGGAGAAGAGAAGATTAATGGAAGGAGGACGGACTAAAGGAGGTATAACGCCAAGTGAAAGGGGAGTAAGCCTGAAAGAACGAGAGCCATGGGTCCCACACCATAGTGAACGATCTAGAGGATCTGTTAACGATGCTAGTCAAATATTCTAACCGTTGGACTTGCCAAACTCTGTTAATAATAGCCTGGAGCGATGAAGGAGACTGCTTCCGCCAATCTGCTGCAATTTGGCAGGTAGCCGCCGACAGGATATGTCTAACCAGCTTATTCTGGTGACGAGTCGCAGTGGGCGCCCCCAGAGGTAGGAGAAAGAATTTAGGTTCCAGCGGTATAGTTACCTGGAGTACTGATTGGATCAGTTGTTTAATCTCTGCCCAGAAATTTGTCAGTTTGGGACAGGACCACCATATATGGATAAAGTTACCCTCATGGGAGCACCCTCGCCAACAGCGATCAGAAGAGTCTGGGAGAATTTTATGAATCCAGGAGGGAACATAGTACCATCGGTACAGCACCTTGTAAACATTCTCTTTTATTTTAACACAGATTGAACTGGAGGCAGCGTTCTCATATATTTCTGACCATTCTTCGCTCAGGAGAGTTTCACCAAAATCACGTTCCCAGGCCAGTTCATGTGAATCTCTAAGGTCGGTAGTAGGCGGGGCAAGTTCATGGTACAGGGTTGAGATAAGGCCATGTGTAGAAGACTGGCGGAAACTGAGATTTTCAAACGTGGTAAAGGGACGAGAGGAGAGGAGAGGCGAGTTTTAGCTAACTGGTGGTAGTGACGGAGCTGGAGGAATTGGTAAAAAAATTTAGAGGGAATGTTCCATTGATATACCTATTAGCACCTTTTATGTCTATCAAGGCTTCCCAATATACAGTACCATCAGCAGAACTATGCACAGTAATATGACATCAGCAGTTCTATGTCCATATTTATTACCCTATCATCATATATACATCCATCATTATCTATCATCAGACGTATGTCCATTATTACCGATCATCAGACGTACGTCCATTTATACCTATCATCAGACGTACGTCCGTCATTACCTATCATCAGACGTACGTCCGTCATTACCTATCATCAGACGTACGTCCGTCATTACCTATCATCAGACGTACGTCCGTCATTACCTATCATCAGACGTACGTCCGTCATTACCTATCATCAGACGTACGTCCGTCATTACCTATCATCAGACGTACGTCCGTCATTACCTATCATCAGACGTACGTCCGTCATTACCTATCATCAGACGTACGTCCGTCATTACCTATCATCAGACGTACGTCCGTCATTACCTATCATCAGACGTATGTGCATTATTACTTATCATCAGACGTACGTCCATCATTACCTATCATCAGACGTACGTCCATCATTACCTATCATCAGACGTACGTCCATCATTACCTATCATCAGACGTACGTCCATCATGACCTATCATCAGACGTACGTCCATCAATCATCAGACGTACGTCCATCATCACCTATCAGCAGACGTACGTCCATCATCACCTATCATCAGACGTACGTCCATCATCACCTATCATCAGACGTACGTGCGTCATTACCTATCATCAGACGTACGTCCGTCATTACCTATCATCAGACGTACGTCCGTTATTACCTATCATCAGATGTACGTCTATCATCAGACATATGTGCATTATTACTTATCATCAGACGTACGTCCATCATTACCTATCATCAGAGATATGTGCATTATTACCTATCATCAGACGTTCGTCCATTATTACCTATCATCAGACGTTCGTCCATTATTACCTATCATCAGATGTTCGTCCATTATTACCTATCATCAGATGTACGTCCATCATGACCTATCATCAGACGTATGTCTATCATCACCTATCATCAGACGTACGTCCATCATTACCTATCATCAGACGTACGTCCATCATGACCTATCATCAGACGTACGTCCATCAATCATCAGACGTACGTCCATCATCACCTATCAGCAGACGTACGTCCATCATCACCTATCATCAGACGTACGTCCATCATCACCTATCATCAGACGTACGTCCATCATCACCTATCATCAGACGTACGTCCATCATTACCTATCATCAGACGTACGTCCATCATTACCTATTATCAGATGTATATACAGTTATATGCCCATCAACCAGTACTATGGATATCATCAATGTTATGTTCAGTATGGATCTCTTATGTTCCTAGGACATATGGAAAGTTAGATAGAAATTCTTTCTTATTTCTTCCCCTTTTGCTATTTGAACCGTTAATGGATATTTGTGTCATATAGCGCATATTCAGCACATCATCTCTGGTGTTGGTGCCTTAAATGTAATATAAATACTTGTAAAGTTTATCTAAGTGACTTTGTACTTTTACTTGTGCTTTTTGAAGTCTACTTTTTGGACAAACTCATATAATAATTATCAGAGTTCCCACCACTACCTGAATATAGGAGCCAAATCACACTGCCACCTGTTGGGAAACTGCAAGTACTACAAGCCATTCACAGGTCTTTGCTAGTGAATAACTATAGATGGTGCTCCAGTGACTCTCGGCTTCTAATAAGAAGGGGGTTCCCTGGCGAGACCACCCTTTATTTTATACATGGGGATTTTTTTATTTTTTTAGGCGGGGGCTGTCCAATAATGAGCAACCCCTTTTTTGGATGTAAACAACCACAGTATGCGATGGTATACCAAGTCTGCCGTGAAGTACTTGTGCACACAAGGATATTTTAAAACATTTTATTAAAACAATATATAAACCACAGAAAATTGGTAAAGAGATTCTAACCACATAATAACGTGAACTTGCATCAGTGCCACATAGGACAAAACTCAACGTAGGTGCACCTACAAAAATTGTCCAAATGTGTATTTTGCACATGTAGTGCTATCCGGCTACATTTAGCTATGTACTCCCATTATATTGTGTTAAACGTAGGAGGGTCTTCACCAATCAAATTACATTGCGTGAGTCACTGTGGTGTGGAGCTGCTATTGTATAATTCAGAGGAGAAATACTACACCGCTGTAAAGCGGATCTCATTTCATTCCGTGCAGGATAAAACACAAGTCTCTTACCAGATTCCTGGCGATGTACATATGGACCAGTACCTGCATTCAATTGAGGATCCTGTAGTAAGAATGTTCTCCCTCTTATTACTGAGTGTATCCGGAAAACCAAACCTCCGTAGTGTGCTCTCACTATTCCACGCTTGTAGCAATGAAGGGCGCTTCCTCTCGACGTTCCACCGACGTCACTGTGGTGCGCACCAGTTGAACCTCCGTTACGATTTGTATCAAGAGAGTATAAAATTTCTTCTTAGACCGGAATCATAATGGGCACTGAATCTTGAATGGCAACTATGTAGCTGCTGTGTCTTACCTGACGCGTTTCATCCCCTTAAAGGTGATTTCCTCTGAGGAAACTGGTGCGCACCACAGTGACGTCGGTAGAACGTCGAGAGGAAGCGCCCCTTCATTGCTACAAGCGTGGAATAGTGAGAGCCGGATAGCACTACATGTGCAAAATACACATTTGGACAATTTTTGTAGGTGCACCTACGTTGAGTTTTGTCCTATGTGGCACTGATGCAAGTTCACATGTTATTATGTGGTTAGAATCTCTTTACCAATTTTATGTGGTTTATATATTGTTTTAATAAAATGTTTTAAAATATCCTTGTGTGCACAAGTACTTCACGGCAGACTTGGTATACCATCGCATACTGTGGTTGTTTATATATATTTTTTGGGGTGCAGATCCCCAGCGTTGGTACCTAGTCTGAGCAGTCTCTTTTAGTACCGGATAAATATTTATATTTATTGTTGCCTTTTTTGGATGTGCCTATAAAACACAGTATAGATCACAGTTGACCAAAAAGGTACACAGAACTGGGCCATGTAGAACATGCTGAAGTATCATCATCATCACCATTTATTTATATAACGCCACTAATTCCGCAGCGCTGTACAGAGAACTCAGATCAGTCCCTGCCCCATTGGGGCTTACAGTCTAAATTCCCTAACACATACAGACAGACACAGACTAGGGTCAATTTGTTATCAGCCAATTAACCTACCAGTATGTTTTTTGAGTGTGGAAGGAAACTGGAGGAAACCCACGCAAACACGGGAAGAACATACAACCTCCACACAGATAAGGCCATGGTCGGGAATTGAACTCATGACCCCAGTGCTGTGAGGCAGAAGTGCTAACCACTGATCCACTATGCTGCCCATACACAGAACTGGGCCATGTAGACCAGGCTGAAGTATCTCTAGCTGCCGGCTATACACCTGAGTTACTGTTACAAGAATACCAAGGACATATAATCTCTATGTATTCTCACATTTATACCTCTCTATATAAAGATATTGTATTTGCACTCGGCTACATCTAGTAACAATAAAGAGAAGTGCATGTAATTGCTTTAGTAAGTCCTGAGAGTACAATCCTCTTCAGTGCGAGTTCTTCTATGTGGATGGTGACTATATCGCTCAGTAATGTTTTAAATGCTTAGGATATAATTAGCCTCTTCCTCCTACTCATGATGTCACTGCCAGGAAGAGTTACTTAGACCGCAGGGACTGTTATATATAGGATATATGAGCGTCTACAGCTTGACATGACATCTCAGCCAGAGTCCAATATGGAGGATACCTGCGCAGTGGGAGGGATTTCTGTTCACCGATGTGTTTCAGCGAATGGATGCTCAGCGTACCCACCCGTCTCCTTATTGGCAGCAGGGCGAACTGACTCCATAGGTGAACCTTCAAAATGAACACCTTATCCTCCATAAAAGAAAAATGATAAAATGTAAATTTGTGACAGATATTTTAAAACAATGGTATGAATACGTAAAATGGGGGGTTTAATTATTATTATTGTTTATTTATAAGGTGCACCTGTTACTACTTCTGACTGATCTCTGATGGTAAAGATCACCAGTTCTGTGGCAGTGTTTTGGTTCCATGGTAGTACTACTGTCACTAGGGAGGTGAGATCCAGTCATTCCATTCGTCCACCTATTTTGCTGCCTGCAGAGCGGTTCAAGTAGACGTCTCCCATACGTGTAGTATCATCATCATCACCATTTATTTATATAGCTCCACTGATTCTGCAGCGCTGTACAGAGAACTCATTCACATCAGTCCCTGCCCCATTGAAGCTTACAGTCTAAATTCCCTAACACACACACACACACACACACACAGACACACACACACACACACACACACACACACACAGACACACACACAGACTAGGGTCAATTTGATAGCAGCCAATTAACCTACTAGTATGTTTTTGGAATGTGGGAGGAAACCCACGCAAACACGGGGAGAACATACAAATTCCACACAGATAAGGCCATGGTCGGGAATTTAACTCATGACCCCAGTGCTCTGAGGCAGAAGTGCTAACCACTGAGCCACCATGCTGCCCCTGGAATTCGTAGTTTTCTTCAGGTAGTGCAGTGTTCTGTCACATGAGCATGGTAAGTTGTATGTGTGCTGCAGGAAAATGCAGAGTGTAAGCTCCAGGTTCCCATGGTTAAAATAGGCAATGCATAAAGCATAGGTATGTCAGCTCCTCTCAGGGTGTGGACCATAGAGCCTCACTGTTTGAATTATAGAGCCTCTTGCAGGGCGTGGACCATATAGTCTATCTCAACGTGTTGACCATAGGGGTGTGGACCATATAGAACGTTATGGGTTGTAGGGTCTAGAGCTCATATTGGGATTTGCGTCTTGTGGCTTATGATCTCAGGATGTGGGCAGCACGGTGGCTCAGTGGTTAACATTTCTGCCTCACAGCAGTGGGGTTATGAGTTCGATTCCCAACCATTGCCTTTTCTGTGTGGAGTTTGTATGTTCGCTCCGGTTTCCTCCGGGTGCTCCGGTTTCCTCCCACACTCCAAAAACATACTAGTAGGTTAATTGTCTGCTAACAAATTGACCCTAGTCTGTCTCTCTGTCTGTGTGTCTGTGTTAGGGAATTTAGTCTGTAAGCTCCAATGGGGCAGGGACTGATGTGAGTGAGTTCTCTGTACAGCGCTGCGGAATCAGTGGCGCTATATAAATAGCTGATGATGATGTGGACCATATAATCCAACTCAATGTGTTGAACATAAAACCCTTATCGTGAAAGGAGCATAGTAATCTGTGTTGGGGTGTGGTCTATATCTTTCAGGGACATAGGTCATGGTTGAGCTCTAGATTTACTGTTACGAGCCGCGGAGGTGCTCAGCCGCCGCGACTCTCCTACCTGCGTCCCGGCCGTCGCTATGACGATCGGGACATCACTTCCGGGGCCAGCCCGACTGTTGCCTTAGCAACGGTCGGACGCTATTCAGCTCAGCGACGCGTCCCGGCACTATGGGGCAGCCGGGCGCGTGCGCAGGATGTCAAGCAAGCCTGTGGGCTGATTATTAAGTAATTTATTAATTAGGCATAAGGCTGAGGGCAATTGCAGAGCTAGGCTCTGATTGGTTACATTTGGTATTTAAGGCAGGGAGGGCTTAGCCTCCCTTCCGGTTATAGCTTCCAGACCTCTGTGTTGCTGTCTGCTGCTGGTGTTAAACCTTTGGACCTCTGTTTGCCGTGTATGACCCCTGCCTGTACTCTGGATTTGTCTTTTTGCTTGTGCCCTTGACCTTTTGGCTTGTACCTCCGATTCTGCTGTTTTTCTCGTGACCCCGATCCCTGCCGTGTTTTCTGACGATTCTATCTAGCAAGTGACCCCTGACCTCGGCCTGTTCTCTGGATTACCCTCTGCTCCTGGGTTCTCCACAATTGGTACACATCACACGACCCTTTGTTAGCCTACGGCCAAGTCTGTCCCCACCACTAGGGGCTACAGTGAACACCAGACTTTCGGAGTAGATTCCGGGTGTTGTTGTACTGGCTGGAGGGGTTCCTGACATTTACAAACTAAATCAAGTCCCGACCCACTGAACGTGCTTGGGTTTGCCGACAAAGGGCCGAGCCAGAGAATGGGTCAGAATAACGTCATAACATTTCACTCTGTTATATCAGAGCTTGCGTCAATTTCATCTCAGATAAAGAACCAAGGATAAAAAAAAATGAAATAATATCAACATACAGAAAAGTCCAAGAATGATGATTCCTCCAATTCCATACTGTGCTCGGCAGCTGCTCCCACAGGATGTGATCCCAGATACTGCGCAAGTTCCCCAGCGACATCGATCACAAAGCGTTTGTAGTGGACCCGGCTTGGAATGAACATCTCCCTTTGCGGTCTCCAGGTTCAACCCCTCGGTTGTGGTGTGCAACCACCCTCCTCCTCTCACCAGCACGGGGGCCAGCAGTTGGCCCCTGCACTGGTGAGAGGAGGGCACATTGAGGGCCCACAGCCCCTGCACTGGTGAGAGGAGGGCACATTGAGGGCCCACAGCCCCTGCACTGGTGAGAGGAGGGCACATTGAGGGCCCACAGCCCCTGCACTGGTGAGAGGAGGGCACATTGAGGGCCCACAGCCCCTGCACTGGTGAGAGGAGGGCACATTGAGGGCCCACAGCCCCTGCACTGGTGAGAGGAGGGCACATTGAGGGCCCACAGCCCCTGCACTGGTGAGAGGAGGGCACATTGAGGGCCCACAGCCCCTGCACTGGTGAGAGGAGGGCACATTGAGGGCCCACAGCCCCTGCACTGGTGAGAGGAGGGCACATTGAGGGCCCACAGCCCCTGCACTGGTGAGAGGAGGGCACATTGAGGGCCCACAGCCCCTGCACTGGTGAGAGGAGGGCACATTGAGGGCCCACAGCCCCTCATTGTATAACATTCTGGAATCAGTCCTTTAACGTACCACTTAGCACACGTAGATACTTTGTCACTTTCAAACTATTGTGTAAGAAACTTCCTACCCAACCCCCTGTATATACCATCATGACCACAGGACCACTCGCAGACTCCATGACCAGTCCCCAACACCGTACCGTCATATCTGCCATTCACATTGCTAAAGATACTTTATCCCATCTTATTCCTAGCTCAGTCACGTTACCCGTCCACAAATCTTATTCCAAGATGTTCAGTAGATTGTAAGCTTGCGAGCAGCAGCCTCTTGTCTGTTTGTTAATACCCAGCCCTGTGTTATCACTGTGCTTGCTCCCATTTGTAAAGTGCTGCAGGGTTATTGTGTGATTGTTAATATACTATGCAGTAGTTATTGTTACACTCGTTGTCTTCTGACCTATGAAATCACACTGGAATTTCTTGTCACAAAAATGCTATTTACATCCCACACTGGGAATTCCTGCACAAGACATCGTACAGAAGTAATGTGTATGTACAGTAACTGCAAAATGAACAGAGAACAAGGCTGTACTCAGAGCTCAGTGTATATATGCCACATATATGTGTGTACATATATATATATATTAGTTCATGCAAACCGCTCTTCCTCTGCTGAACATCTACATGAATCTCTACATTGGTTGCCTGTTTTTCAACAAATCCAATATAAAATTCTTCTACTAACATAAAAGGCCATCAACAAAATTGCACCAACATACAACTCCTCACTTGTCTCAAAATATCTCCCAACTCGACACCTCCGTTCTGCACAAGATCTGCGTCTCTCTTCCACTCTCATCACATCCTCCCATTCCCATTTTTTTCAGGCTGCACCCACTTTATGGAATTCACTCCCTTGCAACCCAAGACTTCAAACCTTCAAGTGTTCTCTGAAAACCCAACTCTTCAGACAAGCTTATAATATTCCCCAACCACCCTCTTAATCTCCCTAGGTTACCATATTACCACCCTCTACACAGCTAACACAAGACAACAACCCTCTGACCAACATAGTTGTGTGACTGAACACACATCCCACTAAATACTTTTACCTTTGCATTCTAGAAGGTCCAGTGTCCAATATGATGTAGCACTTACCCTTGTGTATCAAACTCACATTGTCCCATAAATTGTAAGCTTGCGAGCAGGGTTCTCTTACCTCTCTGTCTGTATGTATTACCCAGTATTATTTTATTACTGTGTTTGTTCCCAATTGTACAGCGGAATCTGCTGGCGCTATATATATATATATATATATATATATATATATATATATATAAAATCTGTTCAAGCAATGCCAGATCCACCCAAACTACAACTATTTAAGACGGGAAATAAAATGAACATGAAACCAATTATCTAATTCTCTAAATACTAGCAGGGTAACATATTCTTTCTACTCTCTTTACATGATCATTAGTGGTCCATGGATAATGCTGACATCAGCCAGTACACTGTATATTACTGGCTGGACAGTGGCACAGTTCCCTGACATCAGGACTGACACAGGAAGTGTACTAACACTTATTTAGGTGTACTAAATCCAACCAATCAGGCACTCACTTTCATTATCTAACTCACACTAGGCAGATAAAAGCTAATTGCTGATTGTGAACAAAGACTTTTTAGATGTTTGAGATGTAAAGTTAGCTGGAACACATTTGTCCAACAGGGGGCGCATGTGACTCATGCAGAGATCCCCAGACATTGCCATAAAACATTCATAGAATCCTCTCACTCAGTGAATAAACCAGATTACACTACACTCACTTATCCTGTCTGTGGATACAGTGTAAGACTTTCAAAGTTCTGCAGCGGCGAAACCTGTGTTAATGATCTCTGCTGGCTGCCAGGGGTGAACTTGTCTCATTACAAACACATATGACACAAATTCAGTTAAATTTTGATGCATATGTATCAAAATTGTGTTACCGGTGTACCAGTGTTTCCATAATACCTACTGCATCTCACTTAATTGCATTGCAATATATCTATTAAATGTGTCTGCTTTTAAGTTGCACTTACCTCCCACACACAGGGTAACACTTTATGCTCTCTGTCTCAGTGATGTCACTGGTTCCTAGTGACTGGATAGGCTGCATTCTCAGTGATGTCACTGGTTTCTAGTGAATGGATAGGCTGCATTCGCAGTGATGTCACTGGTTCCTGGTGAATAGATAGGCTGCATTTTCAGTGATGTCACTGGTTCCTAGTGACTGGATAGGCTGCATTCTCAGTGATGTCACTGGTTCCTAGTGACTGGATAGGCTGCATTCTCAGTGATGTCACTGGTTCCTAGTGACTGGATAGACTGCATTCTCAGTGATGTCACTGGCTCCTAGTGACTGGATAGGCTGCATTCTCAGTGATGTCACTGGTTCCTAGTGAATGGATAGGTTGCATTCTCAGTGATGTCACTGGTTCCTAGTGACTGGATAGGCTGCATTCTCAGTGATGTCACTGGCTCCTAGTGACTGGATAGGCTGCATTCTCAGTGATGTCACTGGTTCCTAGTGAATGGATAGGTTGCATTCTCAGTGATGTCACTGGTTCCTAGTGACTGGATAGGCTGCATTCTCAGTGATGTCACTGGTTCCTAGTGACTGGATAGGCTGCATTCTCAGTGATGTCACTGGTTTCTAGTGACTGGATAGGCTGCATTCTCAGTGATGTCACTGGCTCCTAGTGACTGGATAGGCTGCATTCTCAGTGATGTCACTGGCTCCTAGTGACTGGATAGGCTGCACTCTCAGTGATGTCACTGGTTCCTAGTGACTGGATAGGCTGCATTCTCAGTAATGTCACTGGTTCCTAGTGACTGGATAGGCTGCACTCTCAGTGATGTCACTGGTTCCTAGTGAAGGGATAGGCTGCATTCTCAGTGATGTCACTGGTTCCTAGTGACTGGATAGGCTGCATTCTCAGTGATGTCACTGGTTCCTAGTGACTGGATAGGCTGCATTCTGTGATGTCACTGGTTCCTAGTGACTGGATAGGCTGCATTCTCAGTGATGTCACTGGTTCCTAGTGTATTGTAATGAACTGTTTAACCTAAATAAAGCACCGTCTTCCTCCTCTAATGCACATTTTAGATAATGGCCACACAAAGCCACTGTACTATAGATGGGAGAGCACAGAACATATAAGAACTAGAAGTGCCAGGATTGCCCATCCCATGTAACATGCAGGCAGTGTACAATCCCACCCTGCCGTGGACTGTGAACAGAATCATTATAACAAGTCTGTAATAACCATCTCCTGCACCAGACACCCGTATTATAGTCATGGTGCAGGCTGCTGGCAGACGTTGGCTGTGTGTGTGCCCCACTTAGCACCAGGTTACTGTACAACGCCCTGGGGGGTGTCTGAGCGTCTGACGTCTAGGAAAGTTGAGTTACAACTTGTGATTTCATTCGAGGATAAATAGAAGTTACAGTTCTGTCTGGAATCACAATAAGCTGTGAAATTATACAGTCGTTATCCATGTAATTACTGCTAGAACAGAAGTAACATTCTTTATTCTCCTTACATAAACATGATTGGTGTCCCAGGCCTGGCGGTGGGGATTTGCATACACATTTCCGGGACCCCCACCCCAAAGACTACTATAGGACTTATGCCCCTGGTACCAGGATAATGCTGACATCACCCATACTCTATACTACTAGCTTTATTACCAGTAACAGCTCTGTACAATATAACTAGATCAATTCCCATGAGAACTAACACACACTCTTTCCCGAGTGGTCCCATGAAGCAGTATATAGAGGCACAATATATTACAGCACAGTATATGGTATGATAGCACAGTACAGCACGGTACAATGTAAAACAGAGCAGTGATTACAGCACTGACAGACATGGAATTATCAATGGGCCACGCAGAGGGCCCCGGCCCAGGGTGGCAGAGATGTAGGGGCGACCGGCTGCTCCTTGTGTTACCATATTATTCTATTGGTGTTTCTAGCTGAAGGATTGATGTTCTTATTGTATTATACATAAATATATCTATAATATAAATGCCTAGTGGCATGTGTTAGTCTGTCTGTGTGGAAAAAATAAAACCAAGCTGCAGCGCCACCTGCTGGGCGGAGTTATACACTGACCTACTAAATTCTTAGTGTGTGTGTGTGTGTGTGTAAAAAAAACCTCAGAAAGGGCTGAAATTTGGTATACTAAGATGTTTTTAATTTGTTAATTTAATTTGTTAATTGTTAAAAGTGTTTATAAAGATTTTTAAAAAATATATATATTTGGAGTGGTTGTTGGTTGCTGGGGGTGACAGTGGGGAGTGGTTGGTGGTTGCCGGGGGTGACAGAGCGAGAGGAGTGTGATACTCAGGACCGCTGAGAGAGATCCCTGTGTCTGGATAGACATCTGGATAGATGTAGCGATGAAAATGAAGGATGAGGTGATGGAGAAGAATGATGAGGTGGTGACATGTGGACAAAACCACGTTAAAAAAGGGCGCTTGCGTCGGGAAGTAACGCTCTTCCCCTGAGGAGGCCTGGGCTATGGCCCAAATGCATGACAAGAACCTTTTTAACACCTTAAGTAGCTTGATTTGACTAGAATGCATGAGTATCATGCACGGGTTAACTTGTATATATATATATATATATATATATATGTCATAAATGGCCATGGTGGAATTTGGGGTCATTGAGATCTGTAGCGATGGGAGGAGAGGCGCAAATGCTAACATTTTAACTGTGTTCGTCAGCACTGCCCAAAAGAGGGCGTGGCTGTGCCACTATGGGGCATGCCGCATGGTGGCTCAGTGGTTAGCATTTTTGCCACACAGCACTGGGGTCATGAGTTCAATTCCCGACCATGGCCTTATCTGTGAGGAGTTTGTATGTTTTCCCTGTGTTTGCGTGGGTTTCCTCCGGGTGCTCCGGTTTCCTCCCACACTCCAAAAACATACTGGTAGGTTAATTGGCTGCTAACAAATTGACTCTAGTCTGTCTCTCTCTCTCTCTGTGTGTATGTTAGGGAATTTAGACTGTAAGCTCCAATGGGGCAGGGACTGATGTGAGTGAGTTCTCTGTACAGCGCTGCGGAATTAGTGGCGCTATATAAATAAATGATGATGATGATGGCCCTGTGAGCGGGTATAGCAATGTACTGTGTATGTGGGGCACATCTGCCAACAGTCCCGGGAGTCAGGATACACATTCTGACTGTTGGGACAGACCCCTACATTTAGGACTGTTCAGCGGACACCGGGACAGCCGGCAGCTATACATAAACTATAAATCCCGAGTACAGATAATATAATGGGACCTTACCATAGCCCTTAGTGTGTGTTTAGGGCACATAAAATAAGGCTGTGGCATAGGGCCTCACTAACTGAGGGGCCAGCACCAGTTCTTACACTGAGGGGTGAGTTAGGATAACTGGTGACAGGTAAAGGTGCTGTAACTCATAGGCACAAATAGTGGAGTCTTATCCTTATCGGTTGCTATGGGTTACAATATCTCTAGCAGTTACCTGTGCACCAGTAGAAGCACACTACATACGTACCACTGTATAGGATCAGCAGAACAAGGCACAGACACCTCTTGGCACAGCAGGATTGAGTAACACCAGATTTGGGATGAGACATTATGTAACACTACTTTGGTTTGAGGAGTTGGGAAAAAAAAATGCCCTGAGGTGACGGAGGAGACAAATCCAGTCCTGTCAGAGGTACTGTGTCTGCCTGCATTAAAGAGCAGAGCTGGGATATTAATTACTGTATATATAGAGATATACACACTTCATTAATGAGTGACAGCGCCTGTGCGGGGAGGGATTGGAAGCCCTGCGCAAGTCACTCAACCGCGACACATATGCTAGGATCAGTGTCAGACTGGGGAATGAAGGAGAGCCAAAAATAGAGCGCATGCTGCTGAAGGGGTGTGGTCAGCTGCAAGAGTGGGAGTGGTCAGCCACCATAGAGGTGTGGCCAGCCACTAGAGGACGTATCATTTAAGCAAAGGACAGGCAGCATTTAGGCCAGTGATGGCCAACACAATATATTTAAAGTTCCTCATGTTTGGCAATACATTTTCAAAACGGTGCGCAGTGACCTTGTATTCAAGAGTGCAAAAACAGCCTCAAAACCACCTTGGTACCACCAAATAACTAATCTCACTACATGCAATGTGCACCAAATGCCCACAGACTCCTCAAATCCTCATATCCCACATGTACTCCAAAACTCTCCACATGCCACTCATATCGATCCACATACCACTAATGCCCCCCCCCAGATGCCCCTCACACCTCTCCACATGCCCCTCACATCTCTCCACATGCCCCTCAGACCTCTCCACATGCCCCTCACACCTCTCACACCTTTTCACATGCCACTCACGCCTCCCCCACATGCCACTCACATCTCTCCACATGCCACTCACGCCTCCCCACATGCCACTCACACCTCTCCACATGCCTACAAATACCTGCACAGCCAGAACCAGCAGATAAGTGAGGGAGAGCACATGGTGGAGACAACAATGCACTCTCTTCCTCTCCTCTGATTGGTTGTGCTATGTGGAAGCCAGCTGCTCACTTTAAAAGAAGGCAGAGAATAAGTCAGAGAGGGGCGCAGAGTTGGGGGCCACTGGTTGAAGGCTCGTCTAGTGTAGGGGGTGGGGCCCTTTTGAGGTTTCCCCTGTACCCAGGTGAGTCAGTCCAACCCTGGCTGGGGAAGGTGCATCAACAACTGCTCCTGCCTCTTGGAATAAAGTGAGCAGTAATCTACAGGGATACAGAACACAGGAGACCAGCACCTGGCAGATTGGGAGAGGGGGAGAAGGGGCCCACACCAGTGTCTTGCCTAGGGCCCCACGGGGGTCTTCACCATTAACAGTGGTTAAGTCTCTATAACATCACTGATAGAAACCAGTCTCCTCATATTATCACTTTCATACATTTACTTTCCTCTCTGTCCTGAATAAAACTGTTTATATAAAGTCTGCAGTGTCTATGACATACTCACTATGGGAGCCCCGGGGCCACTGATCCTCCCCCCGGGATGCAGGCTGGGGCTTGTGAAGGTTGGGATCTGGCTGCTGCATTCCAAGGCACCCGGGGGCGGGGTCTGACGGGCCACGCCCCTCTCCGGGGCAACGTTCCATCCTCGCCGCGGTGCTGAATGAGCAGCTGTCAGTGAGAGATGCTGCGCTGTGTGGTGCAGAGGGCAAGTAACCTGCCCAATGTGTCCAGAGGGGGCAAGTACAGTGACCCAGTCAGCAGCTTGTCCTTCAGAGGTGAGAGCTCAGGGATACATGTATGTATGACTGTATGTATGTATGTATGTATGTATGTATGTATGTATGTAACTATGTATGTATGTATGTATGTAACTATGTATGTATGTAACTATGTATGTATGTATGTATGTATGTATGTAACTATGTATGTATGTATGTAGAACTACTGGGCAGTGTGTCTTACTACATGTCTGACATGTGTAATGTTTGTATAGTAGTATTGTATAGTTATTAAATGCTTATATAGTTCCTGTGTTGTTACATAGTAGCTGACATGTATACATGTGTAGTGTGTGTATACATAGTGCATGTGTACATATATGTGTATTTATATGAAATGTGCATATTGCAACTAAAACCTGACCCCTGTCCTTTGACACTGAGACAGATTTTGTAAAATAACTGTAAAATTGACACAATCCCCTCTGTAAAGAACGACTGCACATCTGACTGTTGTTTGTCCGCCTGGTGTGTAAAATGTGTGGCAAGCTGTCACTGACATTTTCATCGATACATCCTGCTACTTCTACCTTCAGAATTCAAAAGAAAAGTCACACAACTTAAAGGGTTAAATAAAGGCACATTTTAAATGATAAATCTAATTTGCAGAGCGTGTAATTATACTTTATTGTGCTCTCATAGATTCATGTGTAGAAAACTAATCCGGATAATTTACTGAATTACAACTTCCACCACCCCCTGCTGAATTTATAGTAAACTAGAGATGACTGGAAGTCAAACTCCATAACATTCCTGAGAGTTAAGCAGCAAGTCATGTACGGACTATTAGCTAACTAATATAACCAAAATAACCGTTGTGTTTATATTTTGTTAAATCTGTCCAGCATGCTGTCTGTCCCATCTATGACTGACAGCTGTCATTCTGTACAGGTTGTGTATTCATACAAATAGGCATAGCTAGTGGTGTCCCTGTAAGAATAACTGATACATGCTTTGCCATTTCAGCTTTTTTTCCTTACAGCAGCACGTTGCTCATCTAAGACATATAATAGGTGTATTTTATTGGTTGTGATGAAAAGAAGGAATATTTCATTACATGTCACACAGTGGGGAAGTCAGGGTACAGGATGGGGGCGAAGGAGGCAATCACTGAATGGGTTCTGGGGTGAATATCCCTAAATAACGGAGATAAAATAATGTTTTATAATGTAGTTATGCGTAATGGAATTTATATATTTGAATTTGTCTTGTTTTCATTTGGAAGTTTTCCGACCAGGACAATTCCTGATCTAATTTTAATTTGTTCTTGGACATTAGACACAAAAAAAAATACCTGATAATCTTCTAGCACTTAAGTAAATAAACAATCATTCACTCCGTACTGTTTGTGATGTTCATGTTGCAGGTATATAAGATACTTACCTATTACCTGTCACCCTGCAGTTTGGTTGTTGCCGTGACATGTCCTCTTCCACAGCACAGAGTAGTTTGACTCGGCATGAATGTGCTCTGCCTGCTCCGAGGGTGAGAATGCACAGAGCTCATTTGGGCATTTGCCAACATGTATATCAGCTTGTGCTACGGTAGTGAGAATTGCACCCAGCATGCAGATCAAGAAGTGGTACTGTGCACCAGGGCCGTAACTAGGGCTGTGCGACAGGGGCGACCGCCCAGGGCGCAACGCTGAAGGGGGCGCAATTTAGGAATATTTTAGGTTAATTTGGTTAAAATTGAGGGCTAGGGGGGCGCCATTTGTCTTTCTCGCCCAGGGCACTAGAATTCTAAGTTACGGCTCTGCTGTGCACACACAGAGCATATAAAGCCATACTGAGATTTGGGTCCGAACAGTAGGTGGTACTATGCTTCTGTCCATACATACAAAATAAGCACAGAGATTGAGAATTGCATCCAGTATACATAGTATTCCTGGAGGGACCCTCTGTTAGTGCTGAGCATGTTTGATTAAGGAGGGGATGTCCAGAGTGGGGCTCTGAGCTACGGGTCAGTGATTGTCAGCCCTGTATTAGAGTACATTCCACTCATGTGACCAGGAAAGGGAGAGTAGGATGGGAAGACAATTCTGTACATGTAGTCTTAGAGTTAATTAGGCTGACACAGTTTACAATCACCATAAACACCTCTTCCTGTGCCACAGCCTGTTCCGATCCTCAGCCAAGTTTGCATGTCATGTTGCTCATATATCATAATATATGTGGCGTGTTGTGGTCTTAAGAAGCGGAGGTGCCGTTGACTCCCCGAGTTCGGGGAGATTCGGGGTTCATTGATTCTATACGTTGCTTTACACAGATACGATTGTTGTGTCCTGATACAAAGCTTTATCCTGAATGATATAACTGGCTTTACTGGAATCCTTAATAATTCATCAGTAGAAAGAGAGTACAAGACCTCAGGAAGCTGTACTGGTCCATTATAGAGTACTGCACTTTATAGTACATTTCTTTGGTAATAATATATCAGGCAGTGCCTCGTACCTCAGGAATACCTCACAGACTGATAGGCTGCATACTCAGTAATGCTGGCTCAGCCCATTTTTCACATCTGAAAAAAAGATCCCAACCCATCAGATGTACCAGGTATAATCACGTCCCTGCTGGAGGCTGACTAGATGTTGTAAAACTACAAGTACCAGCATGCCCCTCCATCCTGGCAAGCAGGATATGCAGGGCGTTGTAGTTCCCCAACAGGTAGAAAGCCACAGGGCGCTCAGCATGTTTAGTAGTGATACAAGGAGCAGAAGACCAGCAGAGTTGGATGAGCATTTGAATATATGCAGTGTGTATATGCATTGTCTATATGCAGTGAGTAAATGCATTGTCTATATGCAGTGTGCACATGCAGTGTGTACATATATTGTATGAATGCAGTGGGTATATGCATTGGCCATATGCAGCGTGTATATGCAGTGTCTATATGCAATGTGCATTCAGTGTGTATGCAGTGTGCATATGTAGTGTGTGCATGCAGTGTCTATATGCAGTGTGTATACAGTGTCTACAAGCAGTGTGTATGCAGTGTCCATATGCAGTGTGTGTGTGTGTATGCAGTGTGTATATGTAATGTGTATCTTCAGTGTATATGCAGTGTCTATAAGCAGTGCCTATATGCAGTGTTTATATACAGTGCATACGCCGTGTGTTACTTTGTAGTATGTAAGCAGTGTCTATATGCCATGTGTATATGCAGCATGTATATGTAGTGTGTGTATATGCAGTGTGTGCGTATATACAGTGTGTACATGCAGTGTCTATGCGCAGTGTGTATATGCAGTGTATATCTGCCGCATGTATATACAGTGTCTATATGCAGTGTGCATATACAGTGTCTATATGCAGTCTGTATGCAGTGTGTATTCAGTGTGTATATGCAGTGTGTACATGCAGTATGTATAAGCAGTGTGTATATACCCAGTGTGTACATGCCGTATGTATATGCAGTGTGTATATACACAGTGTGTACATGCAGGGTATATATGCAGTGTATTACTTTATAGTGTGTTTGTCATGTGTTCCCTATTAGGCTCCGTCCGTCCTTGGTTAGTTCTGTGTCCGTCTGACTTTCCTCCTCTCTCATGTCCATATATAGATTTGTTAAGGATCTCCCAGCACTAATGTGTCCCTGAGACATGTATTGTGTTCCTGTTAGCAGCTCACCCTTTCCTCTTCCCTTTCCTCTCAGCCCGGCTGGCACTCAGGAAACCTTTTCAGTAAAAATGTCTGTTAAGCTGTGAAGACAAACACGGAGGAGCTGCCACCTCCACTGGCTGTGACCTTATCCTGTCCGGGGAACAGGGGTACCAGTGTGCCCGGTGCAGAGTCCCTGACACTCCTGTCTGGGGGGCAGCAGTGCCAGTGTGCCCAGTGCAGAGTCCCTGACACTCCTGTCCGGGGGGCAGCAGTGCCAGTGTGCCCAGTGCAGAGTCCCTGACACTCCTGTCCAGGGGGCAGCAGTGCCAGTGTACCCGGTGCAGAGTCCCTGGCAGCGAGGGGGTTCTACAGATCATCTTACACAGACAGATGTGTCGGCTGCTCCTGATGCTAATCACATTCTATGTGTATACAGAGGAAGTGGATTCCTCTACTAGTCTAATAGGAAGGGGGCTCGTCCCCTGTTGCTTATAGAGGAATTAGAATATAATTAAGTCATTTGCTTTCTCAGTTAACATAAATTGATTGAACACATTATTATTTGATGCTTTAATGCCCCAATGTCCCGGGGAGGGCCAGCGCCCCTGGAGGGGGAAGGGCCAGCGCCCCCCAGGGGCCAGACGCTCCAGAAGATCCTGGGGAGGGCCAGCGTCCCCCGGTGGCCAGACGCTCCAGAAGATCCCGGGGAGGGCCAGCGTCCCCCGGTGGCCAGAAGGTCCCAGGGAGGGCCAGCGTCCCCCGGTGGCCAGACGCTCCAGAAGATCCCGGGGAGGGCCAGCGTCCCCCGGTGGCCAGACGCTCTGGAAGGTCCCGGGCTCCAAACATTACCAAATAATATGACGATATATTGTAGCAGAAGTGATTCCTGCCAGGGCATTATTTGTGGAGCTGGGATGGGTCTCTTCTGGGTGCCCCGTTTACCTCTTGTGGTCACAATGGTTGGTTTATAGACTGACCCTGGTGTGTTTCTGTCTGTGGAAGGATAATTCACTGGGCCATCCTGCCCACTTCCGGGATGGGGGTCTCCATGACATGATTTGATGCAAATCACATCATTTTGGCCCCTGCGGTGATATGACCTGACTGTGATATCATGTCGCAGGGCTGAAACGGCAACATTGGCGGCATCTCGCCCCAACCCCCCCACCCCCCCCCCCCACGGCACTTCAGAGAAAGAACATTTATATCAGCGGTAAATAAAATGTCCAAGTCAACATATATAAATTTATTGTTATTATTAATATGAAAACAATTACAAGAAAACTTTGTTTTTGCAGTTTAATGTGTTTTGGAAGTTACTTTCTATTTGCTTCAGAATATTTCTTTGATTTGAATAAATGTAATGTTACACCCGTAACGAGCTCTTTTATTGCTATAGTGATATTTATTTTGCACAAATCGGGATTTAAAGCAATACAGAATTTTATTTTAGGAGAGTTCCTTCTGCTTTGTGGTGTAATGGGGGGAGGACGGGGAACGAGGCGAATATTTCTTGTCTCAGTTTGCTCATGTGCAGCGATATGTTTTCCGCTGGCCGTATGATAAATATACCCTGACGTCACCATCCTTAGCGACTCCATGAGCCAAAATGGAAAATTGGAGATGTTGCCCACAGCAACCAATAAGACCATAACTATCATTTATGTAACACATTCGATAAAATGAGAGCTAGAATCCGATTGGTTGCTCTGGGCAACATTTCCACTTTCCCTTTTTTAGAATGTTTGATAAATCTATCCCTATATCTCCCACGTGTGCAAACAGTTTTCACTATGACCCATTTCACCCAATGCTCTGCACTCACTATTCTCTCTTACTTCCCACTTCAACTAAAGGGCTAAAGTAAGATATTGGGTCAACGGTTTCTATTTAACATCGTGGACCTGATGCATTAAAGCACGTAAATGCCGATACTGCTGTATTTTGCGTAAAATTGCATTGTGCATGCCCTGAAACTAACCATACGCCAGTGAACGCAGCATCAACCAATTCACCTTTTATGTACAATAGACATTAATAACATCCTCATAAATGTATTTTGTGGAGGGGGAAAAAAAAAACCTTTTATTTTTTAATATTTTGTCATTAATGACTAAATTAGTAACAGTTTACATTAATTGAATATTTTTTCTTTCTGTGCTCTGCTGTGTTCTTTTGGGTCTTGATATTCCACATACATAATTTAGACTGTAAGCCCCAATGGGGCAGGGACTGATGTGAGTGAGTTCTCTGTACAGCGCTGTGGAATTAGTGGCGCTATATAAATAAATGATGATGATGATGATGATGATACTTATTGGACGTATCCTGCAGTGTATTGTCTGGTAGAGCAGAACGGACCTAGACCTGTATTCATCACCACACGTATCTTTACATCCGCTCCTTGTTAAATACAGACATGTGTATGCCCAATTTATGGGCATTTAAAAAAAATGCACAGTGTGTTGGATTTACGGTCCTTGATGAATTAGGCCCCATATGTTTAATGCGGCTGAAGCCGCTGATCACGCGTTGTAGAGGAAATGACTTGCGGTTACACGTATGTCACAGGTATTAGCAGTATTTCGGCAGTAAAGCAGAAGAACTGACTATCTACCATCCTACACGTGACGTGGGTTACACAGGACATACAGAGGAACATATAATCATCACAGTTAACAGAAAACTTCATGAACATTTTATAATTTGGGATAAGGACACCCCTGTAATATCACAGTAGTGGCTGCAATCTTCAAAAAGAAGAAAATACAGGTTACCCAATCAATTTATAACTAACAAGGTGCAATTAAATAAAGGGGTAATTTCTGCAGTGTACAGTTGACCGGGCAACACTGAAGACTGATAGAATCCTGCATCAAAGTTTTAGTTGCATAAACCTGTAATGTGTATTTGAAAGCCATCCACCAGTTTCCTGTACGATCCCTGTCTTTATTAGGTTACACTCAGACTCCTTAGATTGCAGTATAAAGGTTTATTGTATGGTCTGTAGACGAAGTAATTGTAATATTGTGTCCTATGTCATATTGTTTTCTAGGTGTTAAGAAGAGAACCAAAGTCATCAAGAATAACCAGAACCCGATCTGGAACGAGGTGAGAGCTCAGCGATGCTGAGATGCCATCTGCTTTCCATGTCATTTGTATATATACATACAGTATATAGTGCAGCCTGTTGCAGAGTCATTATCCACACAGACCAGGTGATCATGGGAGTTTACATGTAACGTGTAACACGCAGACCCAGCCTGAAGTTACACGTCCTGGTGTTTGCATGTTACTAACATGCGTGCTTCATACAGCACTGACATGAAGTTACATTCAGATACACTCACCGCTATGGTATAGGGGCTGACATGTAACAAATGCCCACACCCAGATCGCATTATACAGGCTGGAGGGACAGCAGCTGGGAGTCTGCCTTCATGGTTGGACAGGTAGATATGGAATGATTAAACACGTATGTATTATTATGTACACAGAAAGAGGTGCGAATAAGCCTGGATCTGTTGTGTCGCTCGTTATGTTATTATCTCTCTCCTCATCCTGTATCTGAATCCTGTCAGTAGCTCATGAGTGAGGACACCAGCTGTAAGTGTCAGGATACAGTAAAGGTCATATAATAAAACAGAACTTCCAGAACGTGTTTTCATATATACACCTGTGTGCCCGCCTGGCACTTTCATGGTGACTGCCCACATCCTGGCGTTTGGAGCGGCCCCCAGTAAAGCAATCTATGCCTATTTTTGCAGGACTTCTGTTCTAGCTGGAATCAATGGAGAGAGTAATGATGTCATAATAAAGTCATACCCAATACTCATTACCACCTCCTTCATTCCTTATTACCACCTCCTACATTCCTTATTACCACCTCCTCCATTCCTCATTACCACCTCCTCCATTCCTCATTACCACCTCCTACATTCCTCATTACCACCTCCTTCATTCCTTATTACCACCTCCTACATTCCTCATTACCACCTCCCCCATTCCTCATTACCACCTCCTACATTCCTCAGTACCACCTCCTTCATTCTTTATTACCACCTCCTACATTCCTCATTACCACCTCCTACATTCCTCATTACCACCTCCTACATTCCTCATTACCACCTCCTACATTCCTTATTACCACCTCCCCCATTCCTTATTACCACCTCCTTTGTTCCTCATTACCACCTCCTACATTCCTTATTACCACCTCCTTCATTCCTCATTACCACCTCCTCCATTTCTCATTACCACCTCCTTCATTCCTCATTACCACCTCCTTCATTCCTCATTACCACCTCCTCCATTCCTCATTACCACCTCCTCCATTCCTCATTACCACCTCCTACATTCCTTATTACCACCTCCTTCATTCCTCATTACCACCTCCTCCATTCCTCATTACCACCTCCTACATTCCTTATTACCACCTCCTTCATTCCTCATTACCACCTCCTCCATTCCTCATTACCACCTCCTTCATTCCTCATTACCACCTCCTTCATTCCTCATTACCACCTCCTTCATTCCTTATTACCACCTCCTTCATTCCTCATTACCACCTCCTCCATTCCTCATTACCACCTCCTACATTCCTTATTACCACCTCCCCCATTCCTTATTACCACCTCCTTCATTCCTTATTACCACCTCCTTCATTCCTCATTACCATCTCCTCCATTCCTCATTACCACTTCCTTCATTCCTTATTACCATCTCCTCCATTCCTCATTACCACCTCCTACATTCCTCATTACCACCTCCACCATTCCTCATTACCACCTCCTACATTCCTCATTACCACCTCCTCCATTCCTCATTACCACCTCCTATATTCCTTATTACCACCTCCCCCATTCCTTATTACCACCTCCTTCATTCCTCATTACCACCTCCTCCATTCCTCATTACCACCTCCTTCATTCCTCATTACCACCTCCTTCATTCCTCATTACCACCTCCTTCATTCCTTATTACCACCTCCTTCATTCCTCATTACCACCTCCTCCATTCCTCATTACCACCTCCTACATTCCTTATTACCACCTCCCCCATTCCTTATTACCACCTCCTTCATTCCTTATTACCACCTCCTTCATTCCTCATTACCATCTCCTCCATTCCTCATTACCACTTCCTTCATTCCTTATTACCATCTCCTCCATTCCTCATTACCACCTCCTACATTCCTCATTACCACCTCCTTCATTCCTCATTACCACCTCCTCCATTCCTCATTACCACCTCCTCCATTCCTCATTACCACCTCCTACATTCCTTATTACCACCTCCTTCATTCCTCATTACCACCTCCTCCATTCCTCATTACCACCTCCTACATTCCTCATTACCACCTCCTCCATTCCTCATTACCACCTCCTTCATTCCTCATTACCACCTCCTTCATTCCTCATTACCACCTCCTTCATTCCTTATTACCACCTCCTTCATTCCTCATTACCACCTCCTCAATTCCTCATTACCACCTCCTACATTCCTCATTACCACCTCCTACATTCCTCATTACCACCTCCTCCATTCCTCATTACCACCTCCTTCATTCCTTATTACCACCTCCTTCATTCCTTATTACCACCTCCTACATTCCTCATTACCACCTCCTTCATTCCTTATTACCACCTCCTCCATTCCTCATTACCACCTCCTACATTCCTCATTCCCACCTCCTACATTCCTCATTCCCACCTCCTCCATTCCTCATTACCACCTCCTACATTCCTCATTCCCACCTCCTACATTCCTCATTACCACCTCCTAAATTCCTCATTACCACCTCCTCCATTCCTCATTACCACCTCCTTCATTCCTTATTACCACCTCCTTCATTCCTTATTACCACCTCCTACATTCCTCATTACCACCTCCTACATTCCTCATTACCACCTCCTTCATTCCTCATTACCACCTCCTCCATTCCTCATTACCACCTCCTACATTCCTCATTCCCACCTCCTACATTCCTCATTCCCACCTCCTACATTCCTCATTATCTATGTGGGTACATAACTAGTTATATTAATTCACTGAGAGCACACTTAGACTAGGTACACACTGAAGAGTTTTCCGACTGACGTGTTATATCAAATGTTTATACCAATGACTGAAGGTCTCGATCAGTCTGACGATTCATCCATACACACTGACACGATTTACCTTCAGATCTGTGCTCTTCATCTGGTCCTTCATCTGGTCCTCTATTCTTCAGAGAGTGACAGCACAATATTCATTCATTCATTATTGTCATATTGTCACACTCATTAAAACCACCTTGTTATAGCTATCCACATGTCCTAATGAATTTCGTTAGCTTCTGTGACTCTGAAACGAAACATTCTGTCTCAGAACGAACAAGTGAATTATTCCTTCTACAGCACTCTCTACATTTATTCACCAGGACATTTACCGCTAGTATCGGCTGAAAAGAGCCCGACTCTGTAACCTCTATGGAGACCGTGAGCATGATGAGTGCATACACACTACATGACCGGTCAGTGATTGGTCGGAAAATATTAACCAGTACGACCAACCTAAGGAAATGATGATCGGCACTTTGGGACGACTTTAGATCTTGGTGTCACTATACACACTCACCCGATATCTGACCGAACGGTCGGATGCCGACTGACTGGAGGTTTTTCGTGCAATCATTGGGCCAGTGTGTACCTAGGTTTAGCCACCCACCCGCCTAGCCACACCCAGAACTGCCACGCCCATTAGTATATGCAGAATTCATGCTCTTCCCATGAATATTCTAGAGAATCTGGGTGTACAATGGGACAAAGTGCAGGTTTGGCTCTAGTGAATAACAATGTAACATTGTGTTTATAGAATGTTATGTGTCTTCCTGTAGGGATTTGAATGGGACCTGAAAGGAATTCCTCTAGACACCTCCGCTGAGCTCCATGCCGTCGTCAAAGATCATGAAACAATGGGGAGGAACAGGTGATATAAATACATTAATAGGATCTGGAAAGATAAGTTACTGAAGATGTTACTTATTTTGCTGTTCTATAACATGCTCTATATTCTGTGTAGACTCCAATAAAATAGCGCCCCCCCTGAGGCCAACTGAACGGGTAATCATGCAAAACATACTGAAAAAATCTCATTATCGATTATTTTCTAAATATTTTTTACCAGTTTTATGTGATTTTAATACCATATTTCATATATGGGTTCACTGATCCATTATCGCTGTAGTTCACCATGAGCTCACTTCAGACCTCCATGCCAGATCATGCCTGTATGCCTGTATGCCATGTGTCCCTGGGACTTGTAGTTCTACAATAGATAGTGACGCAGGCTGATGTATAGTGATGACCTGGACACCTCTTGTGAGATGAGTCTATTCACACTGTTGTCTCTGTACTCAGGAGAGAGCGGGGATAGAGCAGTGATCCTATTGGACAGTGATACAAGTGGGGAAAGAGTAGTGATCCTATTGGACAGTGATACAAGCGGGGATAGAGCAGTGATCCTATTGGACAGTGACACAAGCAGGTATAGAGCAGTTATCCTATTGGACAGTGACACAAGCGGGGATAGAGTAGTGATCCTATTGGGCAGTGATACAAGCGGGGATAGAGTAGTGATCCTATTGGACAGTGATACAAGCGGGGATAGAGCAGTGAACCTATTGGACAGTGACACAAGCAGGTATAGAGCAGTTATCCTATTGGACAGTGACACAAGCGGGGATAGAGTAGTGATCCTATTGGACAGTGATACAAGCGGGGATAGAGCAGTGAACCTATTGGACAGTGACACAAGCAGGTATAGAGCAGTTATCCTATTGGACAGTGACACAAGCGGGGATAGAGTAGTGATCCTATTGGGCAGTGATACAAGCGGGGATAGAATATTGATCCTATTGGACAGTGATACAAGCGGGGATAGAGCAGTGATCCTATTGGACAGTGATACTGTCACGGAACTAGGTTGTACATAGCTTACTGGTTTCAGCACTACTCACCAAAGAGGTGCGGAATCTAACGTGTCCCAGGTCTTTGCCAGGAACCCCCGCAAGGGAGTATGGACTTTGCTGCGGGAGACACGCAGGTCGCGGTCCTCAGAGGGAGCAACCAGTGAAGCGTTTAGAATGGAAGAGGTGTCAGGCGGTCCAGGTCAAGCCGTGCAATCAGGAGATGCCAGTGGGGAAGTCCGTAAGCGTGGTCAAAAACTAGCCGGTCAAATATCAGGAGCACTGGAGATAGAAGGGGGTCAAACGTAGTCGGGTCAATTCACGAGGAGCACTGGAAACAGGGATAGTCAGGATCAAGCCGGGTCATACACAATGAGACACAAAGATGCAGAAACTCTATAAAGCTGGAGATTAGGGACCTAATACTCTGGCACCCACTAGGTGCCATCATCATCATCATCATCACCATTTATTTATATAGCGCCAATGATTCCGCAGCGCTGTACAGAGAACTCATTCACATCTGTCCCTGCCCCATTGGGGCTTACAGTCTAAATTTCCTAATATAGACACACACTCACAGACAGACTCGTACAGACAGACAGAGAGAGAGAGAGACTAGGGTCAATTTTGATAGCAGCCAATTAACCTACCAGTATGTTTTTGGAGTGTGGGAGGAAACCGGAGCACCCGGAGGAAACCCACGCAAACACAGGGAGAACATACAAACTCCTCACAGATAAGGCCATGGTTGGGAATTGAATTGAACTCATGACCCCGGTGCCAGAGCTAGCTATTTATAATGTGGAGGGGCTGGCCTACCTATTGGCGGTGGTGACGCTGAACACCACCGCCGGAATCTGCAAGAGGCAGGACGCGCCGCCGCCACGGACCCAGAGGTGCGCCTGGTTGCCTAGCTCGTCGGCAGGAACAGGCGTCCGTCCCTTTGTGACGGACACAGCACGGCGACGGCGCCTGACAGATACAAGTGGGGATAGAGCAGTGATCCCATTGGACAGTGATACAAGTGGTGATAGAGCAGTGATCCCATTGGACAGTAACACAAGCGGGGATAGAGCAGTGATCCTATTGGACAGTGACAGAGTGGCAGAAGGTATAGGGACCAGTTACATGGGATCTTGTGTACACAGCACATGGAGCTAACAGAGGGGTATTTTACCCTTCATGCCCCTCATCCCAGCATTATTCTGGGACAGACGATAAAGGCACATCATGGGGAGACATTTCTTATAGATTCTGTTTTGTAGAACTGAATAAACAACTGTTACTGTTGTGTCTGAGAGATTCTGTGTTTTAACATTATTTCATTTAGATTTGGCCTATACGAAAACTGTTACCCCCTGATTACTGGGTAATATGTCAGATTATACCCCGAGTGAGGAGGCCGCAGCAGCTAAATGTTTTTTGTTTGGTGAATTTGTCTTACGTAACATTTTTAGGTACTAAAATGACAATACTCTATATTTATAATTGGGCAATGTTTTCTCATGAGCACCTGTGGCACCACATTATAATCTTATTACATCATGGACTAATGGTAGCAGGAATCAAGTAGGACAAGGTGGATCGGAAAACACAGAGGTTCTGATTTATTAATGAGAGCAACTGTAAGAACACATTTTATGTACACTCGACATTAATAACATCCTAATAAATGTATTTCATGGAATAAAAATGAAACAGGAAAAAAACTTTTTTTAATGTTTTGTCATTAATGAATATATTGTTTCAAGGTGACATTAATTGAATAGTTTTTATTTTATTTTATGTGCATTCTTTTGGGTGTTGATATTCCACATATGTATCGGGCATATCCTGCAGTGTATTGTCTGTTAGAGCAGATCTAGGGGCCTGATTCATTAAGGAAAGTTAAGTAAAAAATGGAGTAAGTTTTCTTCTGGACAAAACCATGTTACAATGCAAGGGGTGCAAATTAGTTTTCTATTTTGCACATAAGTTAGATACTGTCTGTTTTTACATGTAGCACACAAATACTTGATAGCTTATTTGTACACTGAAATTTAAAGTTGATATTTGTGTGCTACATGAAAATCAGACAGTATTTAACTTAACGAATCAGGCCCTGAGTGTTTATCTGCTAAGTTTTACAAGCTGGGACTGATCAGACTGTGATCCCAGCATCCATAAGTCATTCTTCCATGGAAATAATATTGTCAAGTTTTCATAAAAATATCCAACCAGTGACCACTTCCTCAGACTTATTTTTATATCTCCAGATCTCTTGTGATTTCCTGGAAAATATTGAGGACAAATCTGTTCCAGGATATTGCCTAATTAAAATAATTGTGCTGAACATTAAACCGTAATAGTATAATTCCTGATCATTGAAATAGGACTTCTGCCTGAAATCAGTTACTTAAAACGGAGAAACACACTTTGTTGCCTGTTGCTGTCAGTTGAAGAAAGGCTGAAAAGAACCAACACTCTTCAATAGATCTATAACCATGGAAACAAACTGTGGACTGCAATGACTGTTTCCGTGGTTACAGGGGTTACTATGGAGCGGCAGTCCTTCGGGATCTGCCTATCAAAAGTCAGCAAGAGTTTGTTTCTGTATTTTGAGCAGAAGTTCTTATTCCTTATGTATAAGACCCAGTTTATATATTGTGAGAATAGCTTGTAAATTGGGGGCTGTGATTTGCTAAAATAACCGCGGGTTGTAAACATGAAATCCGAAGTATTCCTTGTATCTTACGTCATTGTCCCCATAATGGCCTCAGTCCCTCTATTGCCCTTCACGTGTGTCACACTTTGCATCCCCGAGAACTGTTCATACTGATACAAAGACCACATGAGGGATATTTATAAAAACTGGCGTAGATTAAAAATGTGCTGTTACCTATAGCAACTAGAGATGCTCACTGACCCACGTGAACTGGTTTTGGTTTTGGTTTTGGATCTAGATTAGCTTCGTGTTTTGGTTTTGGTTTTGGCAAAACCACCCTCGTGTGTTTTGGTTTTGGATTTTTTTAGAAAAAATCCTAAAATATGCCAAAATCACATAATTTTGCTCCTTTTTTGTTCCTACATTATTATTAACCTCAATATCACTAATTTGAAGTCATTTGCAGTCAATTTTGACCACCTCACAGATCACAATATTATTTTCATACACTTTCGGACAAATACTGCAGCGACCTGGCTGGATGGTAAGCGACAGAGCAATGACTCAAACACGCGGCAGTTCCTACCACATCTAGGACACATTGGCACACAGCAGTGGCAGAAAAGAAAAATGGGGGTCCGCCCTCCCTCCAACCCCTCGCTATGTTGGATCTTAAAAAGGAACTCAAACCTCTCGAGGGCGTGTGACAGTACCGAGACGGCTCGGTACTCGGATCCCCTAAGTTCTGGTGTGTTCAGTTCTCGAGGAACCGAGCCTGAGCATCTCTAATAGCAACCAATAAGATCCCTGCTTTCAATTTCTAAACTGTTTGAGAAAAGTGAAATAATCTCATGAATTGATATGCACCATAGCACCTTTTTTCCTGGGCACCAGTTTTCTTAAATATCCCGCAGTGTTTATCTTCTACACGACTCAGCTTTAGTAGAGATAAGTATGCGGTCAGTGTTCTGTACATGGCTGTGACGTCACTAAACATGTGACATGAGCGGCTTCCATCTGGGCATCTGTGAACGGAGACAGACCTATATATAAGGCCTCCTGCGTGTTAAGGTATAATCTCCACCTGATCATTGCAATCAATTTTGGATGGGGTTCCATACATTATTGCAAAATTATACTTACCTTGGTCTGGTGATACGCTCAGTCCGGTGGGTCCGCCAATGTTCTCCTCACTCCTGCCGAAAGCGCGTTGATGGTCGTCAGGGGCGAGGACACCATCACCGGAACGGGGCAGATTTTTGGGGGGAACCCGGATCCTAGTTAAGCAATGTTCTGGAATAATGTGTGACTTGTGGAATGCCACCCAAATTTTTTTTGCAGTTTTGGGTTTAATTAGTCTTTAGAGGGGGTAGAATGTGTTGCATTCTTCTCAGTTACTAAGCTGTCCTTACCAGAGCCAGTGCTAGGGTTCTTGGCACCCTAGGCAAAAATTTCAACACCCCCCCCCCCTGCCCCGCCGCACCCCCCCAACGAACACACTTAATAAATAAATAATTAGATTTTATTTACCTCACTCTTTTCTCCTGAAGCCTGGTCAGTAGATGCAGGGGGGCTCTTCAAACCTCTTCACTTCTCTTCTCTTCTCTTCACTTCTCTTCTCTTTTCTTTTCTTTTCTATGGCTGCTCCTTGCCTTCTGCACACAGGAGACAGAGCGATGCATGCTGGAAGGGGAGGGGGGCGTCGGGAAAGAACTTTATTCACACTGTCTGTCACTGACAGACATTGTGATACTTCACTGAGGCGCCGCCGGACAGACTGTCACATGATCACTGATGTCAGTGATCATGTGTGAGATGCGCCGCGGACACTGAAAAACAGCACCCCGCCGCCGCTGCACTTCTCTCCCGAGCCGCTGACTAGATAAGAAAATCTAGTCAGCGGCGCCCTGCAGGTCCCGGCGCCCTAGGCAACTGCCTAAGGTTGCCTAATGGGAGCGCCGGGCCTGGTCCTTACTTGCATCAGCTAGGTAATAATATGCATTTATTATGGTGTCAAAACAAAGGTGAGAAAAGGTCATAGTCCGTCATTGTCCCGCATCGGAGGACACATGATGTGTTTTAAGTTCATTAAAGAGATTTCCAGAGCAGGTTAATGTTAAGTCCCTTCACAAGGCTATAGGAAAGTTGAGGTACCTGCGAATATGGCTTGAGAGCGAGATATGGACCCGCTCAGGGCGACAGCCGTCAATGCAGTGGTCTCGCCTCTGAGTCCAGCTACTGTGGGATCTACAGGAAGTGCTATCTGGCAGAGCTTGAACTCGTCCAGCTGTAACATTACAGCGGTTATATAAGCCGAGACTTTAGCGTACCACAGAAACGCCCTCTATAGGCGATACACTTAGCGGTACTCTAAACGTCATTTGCAGAAATAATCTCCCTATCTTGTTTCTTACACATTCTCTATTATATCTACAGACTCTGTTTACAGTGCGGGCAGCCACCCTGACATATGTAAAACGATGTCATTAGATGCCTTAGAGGAGCAGGATGGAGGGAGAAATTATCCTCCATAATTGTATAAATTCAAGGAAGCAGACAAATCCCTTATTTGTAAAGACAGTGATGTCTGGTGAGTTATCTGATGATATAACGGCTGGTTGGGTCACAGCTGTGGTCTTGTGTTATTGTAGCCGGTTTCTCTATTGTTTGTGGTGTTTTTAGTGTAAACGCTGACCTTCCTGATCAGGTTATTCAGATGTAAACACTTATATGAGGAAATGTGGGGAGTTCTTCTCCAGATAAAGCGCCAGGTGACTCTTAATGTAGTCATGCTCTCATCTCCCTTAACTTCCCCTAAATATCTGTGTAATGCACCTCTGACCCCCTAAAGTCCTGTGATGTCCACTTGTTCTCTGTACTTAGCAAGAAATGCCCTCACTCCGTCAACTCCTCTCATTGGATGCTGCAAACATTTGTTGGTCTCCGGACAATGCCATATTGCTCCTATGTTCCCTCCCAGGAGAGGGAACAGAGTGATAGGTCTGAGGAGGGTGTAAGGGGACAGGATCCCAGGGGAGGGAACAGAGTGATAGTTCTGTGGAGGGTGTGAGGGGACAGGATCCCAGGGGAGGGAACAGAGTGATAGTTCTGAGGAGGGTGTGTGAGGACAGGATCCCAGGGGAGGGGACAGAGTGATAGGATAGAGGAGGGTGTGAGAGGACAGGATCCCAGGGGAGGGGACAGAGTGATAGGTCTGAGGAGAGTGTGTGAGGTAACAGGATCCCAGGGGACGGGACAGAGTAATAGGTCTGAGGAGGGTGTGTGAGGACAGGATCCCAGGGGAGGGGACAGAGGGATAGGTCTGAGGAGAGTGTGAGGTAACAGGATCCCAGGGGACGGGACAGAGTAATAGGTCTGAGGAGGGTGTGTGAGGACAGGATTCCAGGGGAGGGGACAGAGTGATAGGTCTGAGGAGAGTGTGTGAGGTAACAGGATCCCAGGGGAGAGGACAGAGTGATAGGTCTGAGGAGAGTGTGAGGTAACAGGATCCCAGGGGACGGGACAGAGTAATAGGTCTGAGGAGGGTGTGTGAGGACAGGATCCCAGAGGAGGGGACAGAGTGATAGGTCTGAGGAGGGTGTGAGGAGACAGGATCGTAGGGCAGGTGACAGAGTGATAGGGCTGAGGAGAGTGTGTGAGGACAAGATCCCAGGGGAGGGGACAGAGTGACAGGAGAGAGGAGGGTGTGTGAGGACAGGATCCCAGGGGAGGGGACAGAGTGATAGGTCTGAGGAGGGTGTCAGAGGACTGGATCCCAGGGGAGGGGACAGAGTGATAGGTCTGAGGGGGGTGTGAGGGGACAGGATCCCAGGGGAGGGGACAGAGTGATAGGTCTGAGGAGGGTGTGTGAGGACAGGATCCCAGGGGAGCGGACAGAGTGATATGTCTTAGGAGGGTGTGAGAGGACAGGATCCCAGGGATGGGAACAGAGTGATAGATAGGTCTGAGGAGGGTGTGAGGGGACAGGATCCCAGGGGAGGGAACAGAGTGATAGTTCTGAGGAGGGTGTGAGAGGACAGGAACCCAGGGGAGGGGACAGAGGGGTAGTTCTGAGGAGGGTGTGTGAGGACAGGATCCCAGGGGAGGGGACAGAGTGATAGGAAAGAGGAGGGTGTGTGAGGACAGGATCCCAGGGGAGGGGACAGAGTGATAGGTCTGAGGAGGGTGTGAGAGAAAAAGATCCCAGGGGAGGGGACAGAGTGATAGGTCTGAGGAGAGTGTGAGGGGGCAGGATCCCAGGGGAGGGGACAGAGTGGTAGTTCGGAGGAGGGTGTGAGAGGACAGGATCCCAGGGGAGGGAACAGAGTGATAGGTCTGAGGAGGGTGTGAGGGGACAGGATCCCAGGGGAGGGAACAGAGTGATAGTTCTGAGGAGGGTGTGAGGGGATAGGATCCCAGGGGAGGGAACAGAGTGGTAGTTCTGAGGAGGGTGTGAGAGGACAGGATCCCAGGGGAGGGGACAGAGTGATAGGTCTGAGGAGGGTGTGTGAGGACAGGATCCGAGGGGGAGGGGACAGAGTGATAGGAGAGAGGAGGGTGTGTGAGGACAGGATCCCAGGGGAGGGGACAGAGGGATAGGTCTGAGGAGGGTGTGTGAGGACAGGATCCCAGGGGGAGAGGACAGAGTGATAGGAGAGAGGAGGGTGTGTGAGGACAGGATCCCAGGGGAGGGGACAGAGTGATAGGTCTGAGGAGGGTGTGTGAGGACAGGATCCCAGGGGAGGGGACAGAGTGATAGGTCTGAGGAGGGTGTGAGGAGACAGGATCGTAGGGCAGGTGACAGAGTGATAGGGCTGAGGAGAGTGTGTGAGGACAAGATCCCAGGGGAGGGGACAGAGTGACAGGAGAGAGGAGGGTGTGTGAGGACAGGATCCCAGGGGAGGGAACAGAGTGATAGGAGTGAGGAGGGTGTGTGAGGACAGGATCCCAGGGGGAGGGGACAGAGTGATAGGAGAGAGGAGGGTGTGTGAGGACAGGATCCCAGGGGAGGGGACAGAGGGATAGGTCTGAGGAGGGTGTGTGAGGACAGGATCCCAGGGGGAGAGGACAGAGTGATAGGAGAGAGGAGGGTGTGTGAGGACAGGATCCCAGGGGAGGGGACAGAGTGATAGGTCTGAGGAGGGTGTGTAAGGACAGGATCCCAGGGGAGGGGACAGAGTGATAGGTCTGAGGAGGGTGTGAGGAGACAGGATCGTAGGGCAGGTGACAGAGTGATAGGGCTGAGGAGAGTGTGTGAGGACAAGATCCCAGGGGAGGGGACCGAGTGATAGGAAAGAGGAGGGTGTGTGAGGACAGGATCCCAGGGGAGGGGACAGAGTAATAGGTCTGAGGAGGGTGTGAGAGGAAAAGATCCCAGGGGAGGGGACAGAGTGATAGGTCTGAGGAGAGTGTGAGGGGGCAGGATCCCAGGGGAGGGGACAGAGTGGTAGTTCGGAGGAGGGTATGAGAGGACAGGATCCCAGGGGAGGGAACAGAGTGATAGGTCTGAGGAGGGTGTGAGGGGACAGGATCCCAGGGGAGGGAACAGAGTGATAGTTCTGAGTAGGGTGTGAGGGGATAGGATCCCAGGGGAGGGAACAGAGTGGTAGTTCTGAGGAGGGTGTGAGAGGACAGGATCCCAGGGGAGGGGACAGAGTGATAGGTCTGAGGAGGGTGTGTGAGGACAGGATCCCAGGGGGAGGGGACAGAGTGATAGGAGAGAGGAGGGTGTGTGAGGACAGGATCCCAGGGGAGGGGACAGAGGGATAGGTCTGAGGAGGGTGTGTGAGGACAGGATCCCAGGGGGAGAGGACAGAGTGATAGGAGAGAGGAGGGTGTGTGAGTACAGGATCCCAGGGGAGGGGACAGAGTGATAGGTCTGAGGAGGGTGTGAGGAGACAGGATCGTAGGGCAGGTGACAGAGTGATAGGGCTGAGGAGGGTGTGAGAGGACAGGATCCCAGGGGAGGGAACAGAGTGATAGTTCTGAGGAGGGTGTGAGAGGACAGGAACCCAGGGGAGGGGACAGAGGGGTAGTTCTGAGGAGGGTGTGTGAGGACAGGATCCCAGGGGAGGGGACCGAGTGATAGGAAAGAGGAGGGTGTGTGAGGACAGGATCCCAGGGGAGGGGACAGAGTGATAGGTCTGAGGAGGGTGTGAGAGGAAAAGATCCCAGGGGAGGGGACAGAGTGATAGGTCTGAGGAGAGTGTGAGGGGGCAGGATCCCAGGGGAGGGGACAGAGTGGTAGTTCGGAGGAGGGTGTGTGAGGACAGGATCCCAGGGGAGGGAACAGAGTGGTAGTTCTGAGGAGGGTGTGAGAGGACAGGATCCCAGGGGAGGGGACAGAGTGATAGGAGAGAGAAGGGTGTGTGAGGACAGGATCCCAGGGGAGGGGACAGAGGGATAGGTCTGAGGAGGGTGTGTGAGGACAGGATCCCAGGGGGAGAGGACAGAGTGATAGGAGAGAGGAGGGTGTGTGAGGACAGGATCCCAGGGGAGGGGACAGAGTGATAGGTCTGAGGAGGGTGTGTGAGGACAGGATCCCAGGGGAGGGGACAGAGTGATAGGAGAGAGGAGGGTGTGAGAGGACAGGATCCCAAGGGAGGGCACAGAGTGAAAGGAGTGAGGAGGGTGTGAGAGGACAGGATCCCAGGGGAGGGGACAGAGTGATAGGTCTGAGGAGGGTGTGTGAGGACAGGATCCCAGGGGGAGGGGACAGAGTGATAGGAGAGAGGAGGGTGTGTGAGGACAGGATCCCAGGGGAGGGGACAGAGGGATAGGTCTGAGGAGGGTGTGTGAGGACAGGATCCCAGGGGGAGAGGACAGAGTGATAGGAGAGAGGAGGGTGTGTGAGGACAGGATCCCAGGGGAGGGGACAGAGTGATAGGTCTGAGGAGGGTGTGTGAGGACAGGATCCCAGGGGAGGGGTCAGAGTGATAGGAGAGAGGAGGGTGTGAGAGGACAGGATCCCAAGGGAGGGCACAGAGTGAAAGGAGTGAGGAGGGTGTGTGAGGACAGGATCCGAGGGGGAGAGGACAGAGTGATAGGAGAGAGGAGGGTGTGTGAGGACAGGATCCCAGGGGAGGGGACAGAGTGATAGGTCTGAGGAGGGTGTGAGGGGACAGGATCCCAGGGGAGGGAACAGAGTGATAGTTCTGAGGAGGGTGTGAGGGGACAGGATCCCAGGGGAGGGAACAGACTGGTAGTTCTGAGGAGGGTGTGAGAGGACATGATCCCAGGGGAGGGGACAGAGTGATAGGTCTGAGGAGTGTGTGTGAGGACAGGATCCCAGGGGGAGGGGACAGAGTGATAGGAGAGAGGAGGGCGTGTGAGGACAGGATCCCAGGGGAGGGGACAGAGTGATAGTTCTGAGGAGGGTGTGTGAGGACAGGATCCCAGGGGGAGAGGACAGAGTGATAGGAGAGAGGAGGGTGTGTGAGGACAGGATACCAGGGGAGGGGACAGAGTGATAGTTCTGAGGAGGGTGTGTGAGGACAGGATCCCAGGGGAGGGGACAGAGTGATAGGAGAGAGGAGGGTGTGAGAGGACAGGATCCCAGGGGAGGGCACAGAGTGAAAGGAGTGAGGAGGGTGTGAGAGGACAGGATCCCAGGGGAGGGGACAGAGTGATAGGTCTGAAGAGGGTGTGTGAGGACAGGATCCCAGGGGAGGGGACAGAGTGGTAGTTCTGAGGAGGGTGTGAGAGTACAGGATCCCAGGGGAGGGGACAGAGTGATAGGTCTGAGGAGGGTGTGAGAGGACAGGATCCCAGGGGGAGGGGACAGAGTGATAGGAGAGAGGAGGGTGTGTGAGGACAGGATCCATGGGGAGGGGACAGAGTGATAGGAGAGAGGAGGGTGTGTGAGGACAGGATCCATGGGGAGGGGACAGAGTGATAGGTCTGAGGAGGGTGTCAGAGGACAGGATCCCAGGGGAGGGGACAGAGTGATAGGTCTTAGGAGGGTGTGTGAGGACAGGATCCCAGGGGAGGGGACAGAGTGGTAAGTCTGAGGAGGGTATTAGTGGACAGGATCCCAGGGGAGGGGACAGAGTGATAGGTCTGAGGAGGGTGTGAGGGGACAGGATCCCAGGGGAGGGGACAGAGTGATAGGTCTGAGGAGGGTGTGTGAGGACAGGATCCCAGGGGGAGGGGACAGAGTGATAAGAGAGAGGAGGGTGTGTGAGGACAGGATCCCAGTGGAGGGGACAGAGTGATAGGTCTGAGATGGGTGTGTGAGGACAGGATCCCAGGGGGAGGGGACAGAGGGATAGGAGAGAGGAGGGTGTGTGAGGACAGGATCCCAGGGGAGGGGACAGAGTGATTGGTCTGAGGAGGGTTTGTGAGGACAGGATCCCAGGGGAGGATACAGAGTGATAGGAGAGAGGAGGGTGTGAGAGGACAGGATCCCAGGGGAGGGGACAGAGTGATAGGAGAGAGGAGGGTGTGAGAGGACAGGATCCCAGGGGAGGGCACAGAGTGAAAGGAGTGAGGAGGGTGTGAGAGGACAGGATCCCAGGGGAGGGGACAGAGTGATAGGTCTGAAGAGGGTGTGTGAGGACAGGATCCCAGGGGAGGGGACAGAGTAGTAGTTCTGAGGAGGGTGTGAGAGGACAGGATCACAGGGGAGGGAACAGAGTGATAGGTCTGAGGAGGGTGTGAGGGGACAGGATCCCAGAGGAGGGGACAGAGTGGTAGTTCTGAGGAGAGTGTGAGAGTACAGGATCCCAGGGGAGGGGACAGAGTGATAGGTCTGAGGAGGGTGTGAGAGGACAGGATCCCAGGGGGAGGGGACAGAGTGATAGGAGAGAGGAGGGTGTGTGAGGACAGGATCCATGGGGAGGGGACAGAGTGATAGGAGAGAGGAGGGTGTGTGAGAACAGGATCCCAGGGGAGGGGACAGAGTGATTGGTCTGAGGAGGGTTTGTGAGGACGGGATCCCAGGGGAGGATACAGAGTGATAGGAGAGAGGAGGGTGTGAGAGGACAGGATCCCAGGGGAGGGGACAGAGTGATAGGAGTGAGGAGGGTGTGAGAGGACAGGATCCCTTGGGAGGGAACAGAGTGATAGGTCCGAAGAGGGTGTGTGAGAACAGGATCCCAGGGGAGGGAACAGAGTGATAGTTCTGAGGAGGGTGTGAGGGGACAGGATCCCAGGGGAGGGGACAGAGTGGTAGTTCTGAGGAGGGTGTGAGAGGACAGGATCCCAGGGGAGGGGACAGAGTGATAGGTCTGAGGAGGGTGTGAGAGGACAGGATCCCAGGGTAGGGGACAGAGTGATAGGTCTGAGGAGGGTGTGAGAGGATAGGATCCCAGGGGAGAGGACAGAGTGATAGGAGAGAGGAGGGTGTGTGAGGACAGGATCCCAGGGGAGGGGACAGAGTGATAGGTCTTAGAAGGGTGTGTGAGGACAGGATCCCAGGGGAGGGGACAGAGTGATTGGTCTGAGGAGGGTATTAGAGGACAGGATCCCAGGGGAGGGGACAGAGTGGTAGTTCTGAGGATGGTGTGAGAGGACAGGATCCCAGGGGAGGGAACAGAGTGATAGGTCTGAGGAGGGTGTGAGGGGACAGGATCCCAGGGGAGGGAACAGAGTGATAGGTCTGCGGAGGGTGTGAGAGGACAGGATCCCAGGAAAGGGAACAGAGTGATAATTCTGAGGAGGGTGTGAGAGGACAGGATCCCAGGGGAGGGGACAGAGTGATAGGTCTGAGGAGGGTGTGTGAGGACAGGATCCCAGGGGGAGGGGACAGAGTGATAGGAGAGAGGAGGGTGTATGAGGACAGGATCCCAGGGGAGGGGACAGAGTGATAGGTCTGAGGAGGGTGTGTGAGGACAGGATCTCAGGGGGAGGGGACAGAGTGATAGGAGAGAGGAGGGTGTGTGAGGACAGGATCCCAGGGTAGGGGACAGAGTGATAGTTCTGAGGAGAGTGTGAGAGGACAGGATCCCAGGGGAGGGGACAGAGTGGTAGTTCTGAGGAGGGTGTGTGAGGACAGGATCCCAGGGGAGGGGACAGAGTGATAGGAGTGAGGAGGGTGTGTGAGGACAGGATCCCAGGGGGAGGGGACAGAGTGATAGGAGAGAGGAGGGTGTGTGAGGACAGGATCCCAGGGGAGGGGACAGAGTGATAGGTCTGAGGAGGGTGTGAGAGGACAGGATCCTAGGGGAGGGGACAGAGTTATAGGAGAGAGGAGGGTGTGTGAGGACAGGATCCTAGGGGAGGGGACAGAGTGATAGGTCTTAGGAGGGTGTGTGAGGACAGGATCCATGGGGAGGGGACAGAGTGATAGGAGAGAGGAGGGTGTGTGAGGTCAGGATCCCAGGGGAGGGGACAGAGTGATAGGATAGAGGAGCGTGTGAAAGGACAGGATCCCAGGGGAGGGAACAGAGTGATAGGAGAGAGGAGGGTGTGAGAGGACAGGATCCCAGGGGAGGGAACAGAGTGATAGGTCTGAGGAGGGTGTGAGGGGACAGGATCCCAGGGGAGGGAACAGAGTGATAGGTCTGAGGAGGGTGTGAGGGGACAGGATCCCAGGGGGAGGGGACAGAGTGATAGGAGAGAGGAGGGTGTGTGAGGACAGGATCCCAGGGGAGGGGACAGAGGGATAGGTCTGAGGAGGGTGTGAGAGGATAGGATCCCAGGGGAGAGGACAGAGTGATAGGAGAGAGGAGGGTGTGTGAGGACAGGATCCCAGGGGAGGGGACAGAGTGATAGGTCTTAGAAGGGTGTGTGAGGACAGGATCCCAGGGGAGGGGACAGAGTGATTGGTCTGAGGAGGGTATTAGAGGACAGGATCCCAGGGGAGGGGACAGAGTGGTAGTTCTGAGGATGGTGTGAGAGGACAGGATCCCAGGGGAGGGAACAGAGTGATAGGTCTGAGGAGGGTGTGAGGGGACAGGATCCCAGGGGAGGGAACAGAGTGATAGGTCTGCGGAGGGTGTGAGAGGACAGGATCCCAGGAAAGGGAACAGAGTGATAATTCTGAGGAGGGTGTGAGAGGACAGGATCCCAGGGGAGGGGACAGAGTGATAGGTCTGAGGAGGGTATGTGAGGACAGGATCCCAGGGGGAGGGGACAGAGTGATAGGAGAGAGGAGGGTGTATGAGGACAGGATCCCAGGGGAGGGGACAGAGTGATAGGTCTGAGGAGGGTGTGTGAGGACAGGATCTCAGGGGGAGGGGACAGAGTGATAGGAGAGAGGAGGGTGTGTGAGGACAGGATCCCAGGGTAGGGGACAGAGTGATAGTTCTGAGGAGAGTGTGAGAGGACAGGATCCCAGGGGAGGGGACAGAGTGGTAGTTTTGAGGAGGGTGTGTGAGGACAGGATCCCAGGGGAGGGGACAGAGTGATAGGAGTGAGGAGGGTGTGTGAGGACAGGATCCCAGGGGGAGGGGACAGAGTGATAGGAGAGAGGAGGGTGTGTGAGGACAGGATCCCAGGGGAGGGGACAGAGTGATAGGTCTGAGGAGGGTGTGAGAGGACAGGATCCTAGGGGAGGGGACAGAGTTATAGGAGAGAGGAGGGTGTGTGAGGACAGGATCTTAGGGGAGGGGACAGAGTGATAGGTCTTAGGAGGGTGTGTGAGGACAGGATCCATGGGGAGGGGACAGAGTGATAGGAGAGAGGAGGGTGTGTGAGGTCAGGATCCCAGGGGAGGGGACAGAGTGATAGGATAGAGGAGCGTGTGAGAGGACAGGATCCCTGGGGAGGGGACAGAGTGATAGGTCTGAGGAGGGTGTGAGCGGATAGGATCCCAGGGGAGGGGACAGAGTGATAGGCCTGAAGAGGGTGTGAAGGGACAGGATCCCAGGGGTTGGAACAGAGTGATAGGTCTGAGGAGGGTGTGAGGGGACAGGATCCCAGGGGAGGGGACAGAGTGATAGGAGAGAGGAGGGTGTGAGAGGACAGGATCCCAGGGGAGGGAACAGAGTGATAGGTCTGAGGAGGGTGTGAGGGGACAGGATCCCAGGGGAGGGAACAGAGTGATAGGTCTGAGGAGGGTGTGAGGGGACAGGATCCCAGGGGAGGGAACAGAGTGATAGTTCTGAGGAGGGTGTGAGAGGACAGGATCCCAGTGAAGCCCATTGGGGACTTCAGTATTTTTGGACAAGTCATTTGGCAACAAAATGTCTAGGAATAAAGGGCAGCCAATGTGGTTAAGTAAGAAACTGCCGGAGATGATGAAGCTGAAAATTCCTTGTGGAAAGAATGTGTAGAAAGGATCCCAGGTTACCAGGGCTGAAGCTGATAAAGAAATTAGAAATAAAAACATCAAGTCTAATCCCACAATGTTTATAAAAGACTTAACCAGCAACAATAAACAAAAGCTGATAATATTAGGCCACTAAATGAAAATGATTAAGCAGGAAAATATCTGTATTCCTAAAGGAGGAAAATAATAGAAAGAACTAGGATGTGGAGGACTGTTCCCTGTAAGGTGAGCGACCTGGAAGCCGCAGTGTTAGAACAGGAACGTGTGGGGGGGACTTACAGATTGTGAACGGACCTTCCAGGGCCCTCATTAATTAACCTTTCAACTCTATTGTAGCATGGGCGGCTTAGCAGGAATAATATGAGGGGCAATAACCTATGTGCACCATTAAACAGGATTTGTCTTATACAGGATGAGGTGCAGCTACGCCTAATGACTAAAGAGCAAGTGAAGTCATTGTTTTACATTAATACATATATATTAAAGGCTGCATTATACTGAGCTGAATAATATACATGAAATAACTGGTGTGTTTATCCTGAGGTCACTGTGTTCACCATGATCTTTCACTCCAGTGCAATAGATTACCATGCTAGGAGGTAACTGTCGGGGTATATTGACTGACAGTTTGTCAGACTTACTTTTCAGAAATACGGATTGGTGGATTTATTCACTTGGGAAGGGCTAGTGATGTCACAGTAGCTCAAATGACTGCAATCAGTATTTTGTCCTTTATCAGATTGCTTTAAGACACTGTCCTAAGGATATAGGAGGAGCTTCAGCCGTCTGTAATGGAACAAGGAGCTAATACTTTACTTTTACACTTTGTTTGTTATTTTACCTTCAAGGTTAGTCTGAAATTTTGTTTATGTCATTTATGGACATCCTCATGGCTGAGTTAGTGCCATGAGATTGGTGGAAAGTACGTGCGGTACCAGTCTTTAATAAGATAATATAGTTGTGGGCTCTGAGAAGTGTCCTAACCACCGACGGACAGCTACAGCCTTATTCAGCATCGAATGTGACTCAGGTTCCACTCTATGGGCACCAGAAGATGGGCAGCACATAATGATTTAATGAGGTGACAACCGTACAAGCACAGATCACACATCTATAAGACACACACAGATTTTGGACAATCGTCATAGAACAAATAATATTACATCTAGGTCGCATTTTCCAGACTTTCTTGTCTGCCACTCGTGGGTGTTAATGTAGAGAGGACAGGGGGCCTTGTGACCAGAAGCAGCTGACAAGGTACAATATTACTATACAGGATTATGTTTTGGAATCTTATCCTATCTAAGGGTATCAATCTTATCACAATTATTTACATTGTTTTCCTTTACATTCCGAGCAGTAAGCAATGGAGCTATGTACACTATCTAAGTTCCTTCAGAAGCTTTTCACTTCCTCACCATGATGGGACTGTCTGATAAGAATGAGGGACATGTTTTACCAATTGTAGGACTTTCCTCGCAGCACATTTTTTTTATATCTGTGCTTCTGTGGGGGACACTTCCCTGCTGTCAGTAATTATCTGCTCTTGGATGGGTGTTATAAAGGCATCTGCTATGACATTTTTACTTATTTCCATTTTTTTTTGTCTAGGCTCCAGAATAACTCACTTTTGATCTATGAACAATGTATTGTTTCATTCACCAATACTTAGCTGCACTCAGTGTTTGTCTCTCCTGATGCTGACACCTGACCTCATTCCTCTGTACGATCTCACCCAATACCTGGAATATTTATCTCTTCCGATGCTGACATTTAATCCCATAGATTGTAAGCTTGCGAGCAGGGTCTTCTCACCTCTTGTCTGTTTTACCCAGTTTGTTTATTAGTTTATTATGTTTGTCCCCAATTGTAAAGCGCTACGGAATATGTTGGCGCTATATAAATAAATGATGATGATGATTCCTCTGTACGATCTCACTTGATACCTGGAATATTTATCTCTCCTGATGCTGACACCTGATCTTATTCTTCTGTATGATCTAGTCTGGTGCTTGGAATATTTTTTCTTCCTGGAGATTCAGTGGATTTACTCCAAAGAGACTAATCTACAACATGACGGTTCATTGTGCACTAATGCTGGCTAAGAGGATTATTTAACTATAGTTAATCATCAGAAAATTAACACTAGGTACACAATGAAGTATTTTCCGACCAACGTGTTATATACTTCGATTTTACTTACGACTGAAGGTCCGACTTTTCGGGCGACTCCTGCGTACACACTGACACAGTTTACCTTCAGATCTGTGTTCTTCATCTGGTCCTCTAGTTGTTTAGAGAATGGCAGCACAATATGCATTCATGTCACACTGATTACCCGCCTAGTTATGACTATCCACATGTCCTTACGAATTTCGTTATCGTCTGTGACTCTGAAACAAAATTTTCAGTCTTAGAACGAAGGAACAAATTATTCCATATAGCACTCTACATTTAGTTATCAGGAGATGTTCATTGCCAGGATCGGCTCATGAACTATATTAGGGCTCCTGATCTCAACTCGCTGTGCAATAGATTCATATAAGAGGTAAATCTACCTGCTTTATTACAGGCTCACAAGATTATTGCTGTAAGCAACTTTTTGAACAGAAATAAGTAACCAGTACCAACCAGTAGCCAGTAACCAGTACCAACCTGTAACCAGTACCAACCAGTACCAACCAGTAACCAGTACCAACCTGTAACGGTTAACCAATTCCAACCTGTGACAAGTAACCAGTACCAACCTATAACCAGTACCAACCAGTAGCTAGTACCAACTTGTAAACAGTAACCACTACCAACCCATAACCAGTACCAACCAGTAACCAGTACCAACCTGTAACCAGTAACCCCTACCAACCTATAACCAGTACCAACCTGTAACCAGTAACCACTACAAACCTATAACCAGTACCAACCTGTAATCAGTAACCAGTACAAACCTATTACCAGTACCAACCACTAACCAGTACCAACCTGTAACCAATAACCAGTACCAACCAGTAACCAGTACCAACCTGTAACAAGTAACCAGTACCAACCTATAACCAGTAACCAGTATCAACCTGTAACCAGTAGCCAGTACCAATCAGTAACCAGTACCAACCTTTAACCAGTACCAACCAGTAACCAGTACAAACATGTAACCAGTAACCAGTACCAACCAGTAACCAGTACCAACCTATAACCAGTACCAACCAGTAACCAGTACCAACCTGTAACCAGTACCAACCAGTAACCAGTACTAAACTATAACCAATACCAACCTGTAACCAGTAACCAGTATCAACCTATAACCAGTACCAACCTGTAACCAATAACCAGTACCAACCTGTAACCAGTACCAACCTATAACCAGTACCAACCAGTAACCAGTACCAACCTGTAACCAGTACCAACCAGTAACCAGTACTAAACTATAACCAGTACCAACCTGTAACCAGTAACCAGTACCGAGCTATAACCAGTACCAACCTGTAACCAATAACCAGTACCAACCTGTAACCAGTCACAACCAGTGACCAGTACCAACCTGTAACCAGTACCAACCTATAACCAGTAACCAGTATCAACCTGTAACCAGTAGCCAGTACCAACCAGTAACCAGTACCAACCTATAACCAGTACCAACCAGTAACCAGTACCAACCTGTAACCAGTAACCAGTACCAACCAGTACTAAACTATAACCAGTACTAACCAGTAACCAGTACCAACCAGTACTACTCCAGCTATTAGTTTTCCTACAGTGGAGTATTTATTCTTATTTTGAAGATTTGTTCCTATTCCAGATATGCTCATGACAGGTTTTGTGCTGATCGAGAAAGAGGGAACGGACCCTCTAAGGGGTCTATTTATCACCTATCACATATTGCGCATGTTAATTATCATTTCTTATCGCAGTGATAAGAAAATAAATAATGTGGCAATTTATTAAGATTGAATGGCTCGGACAGCGGATCTGATAGGAGTCTGTCCGGGCGAATAGTCTGTAGTACAGGTTCTTATGGCAATGCACAATTTGAGATGGGGGGAGCTCAAAATCTTCAGGGGGGATCTGAAGATCCCTCTCCTACGATGCCTTCCCCAGAAGATAGAATGGCGCTAGCTTTCTGGGTCAATCCCCAAATTTCAAATCTTGATAAATAGGGCATAATCGCAGTCTCTATAGACACCTATGGGAACTGGATTTGCCATGGATGAGGCTGGGATCCTCTAATGAGAAATTGCTTTGTTACTTGATTATGCAGTAATACCCCGAAAACTGCAGTTCAAACCTCTTCGGAGATTCAAAAATGGGCCCTTACAATGATCTAAAGATCTTTGTCAAATCTCTTTTTCCAATGGCATCTGATACTTATGACCACGTCCCATCTAAGTCTCCAGTTTCTGCTCCACTGATTGGCAGAATGTCAGTCATTCCTATCAATGCTCTTAACTAGGGCTCCCTTACACATAACTATATCCCTGTCATTATCAAATTAAGAAATTGAGTTGTTGTAATAATTCTTGCTTGGGAAGAATCATATCCATCATAATTAAACACCTACCAAACCTCCTCTATTTATTCCTTACATTACCAATATCTTCTAACACACTTGCACAGCTTCAGAGAGAGGTTTTTGGCTTGTGGCTGAATAAGAAGACTACATGACCTGTCATGACCTCGGCCAAATATTAAGGGGTTTTAGAATAACCAGTCCTACACCCCTATTATCTACAGTCTCTCAACAGCGTTGCGCCATTGGTTGATATTGAAAATGGTCTTACAGATCAACTGAGATCAGTCGACACTACGCCAAAATGCTCTAATCAACCAGCACGGGACAATGATTTTAAATAGTTGGAGCTTGGCTGTTGTCAGGATAGTGAATTGGATGAAGCCGCTAACTGGTATTTGCGCTACTGAACAAGGAGGTGCGGAGTGGAACACACTTCCGGTATTCACCAGCAAGGATGCTTGGCTTTGCTGCAAAGGGTGCGCAGGACACGGTTCTCCAGGACAGCTACCAGTGGAGTAGTGGTCAGGGTGGTCTGGACAATCTAGGTCAATCTGGGTCAAGCCGATCGTATAACACGGTACTGAGGGTGATCCAAAGGGATAGTCAGGATAGTGGAGGTCAAACCAGAAGAAAAAGCAAACCGAATCAGGATCCAGGGAATAAGTCAGGGTACAAGCTGAGTTAAGCTGGAGGTCCAAAGCAATTAGGTAGCACATGTAATGCCGGAGACAGGAATAGAACTGATACTCTGGCACCCTAATGGTGTCAGGTTTAAATAGAGGTGCCAGCAAGGTGATAGGCTGGCAGCCATTGATGTCACTGACCACCGACAGGGGTCCAGAACCGCGCATGCTCCTGGAAGCGAACAGATGGATGGGGGAAGCAGGGTTTCCCTGGCCGGAAACGACAGGTAGCCGTCCCCGCCCTATGGATGTGGAGGTGGTGCCTGGCACTCGTTCTTACCCCCTTTCAATTAGAATAAAAATACAGATATTGAAATATCTTAGAAATGCGCAAGACCCTACATACGAGTATTTATTGATATAAAAAATAATTACAAAACTTTTATCTTCATATATCACCAACTTAAATATATAAAAATCTCAGACTATAACATTAGTTACAGCTATAATTAAAGATGTAATGCACCATAAAGTCCCATCAAATTGTGTTACAGGGGACAAACACTGTGCATAATGTAGATATAGTCTGGTTGCAGAAGCAGTCCGCCAGATCCGGCACAGTCCCTATGATATAGAAACCACTATAAGGAGGTATTAACCAGTTTTGGAAATCATCTCACCGTTCACGTAGAGAGCGGATAGTTCTCCTCTTTAACACATTCTACTCTAGGATTAATTCAGAGTTCATGGATATGAGAGTGTGTTGTGGATAACTGTATAAAGCACTGGTGTATTGGCAGCAGACAGTAGCTGTACATGACGCGTTTCTCCACTACATATGCAGTTTCATCTGAAGCATAAATCAGCTTATCTGAGCACTGTATTGAAATATCCCATAACCAATCACGCTTTCACATTAATTGTTCCATGGCTGTGTACTTTGTCTCATTGTGTAATAACAGCATTAAACACACTTTTGCATTACATCAATCACTTATAAATATTGTTGTCAAGAGGACTTCTAATATATACGCAAGAAATTGTTGTTAAATAATATGTTGGAATGATCAATAATGACTCGTCGAGACCGAAAAGAAAAACACGGACAGTCAGTCGCAGGCAGTGAAGTTGCAGCAGCCAAAACAAACTGCGACTGTCAAAATAATCAGCTTTCTTTTGACACATATTGACCCAGCTGAGTGTAACCTTGACGTACTAGTGATCTATCAATGTAACTGTGACTGTAGTAATCACTTAGTAGAGAAGAAAGTAACTGTTATAATATTATTTTCACTCCCTTAATCTCACGAGAGGAAAAAATGTATTATTTGGGATAATAATGCAATAAGGAGAGCACTGATGTTAATTTATTTAGTTTATATTAGAATATTGTGGCGTTTCCTTCCCCTCCCACCTTCTTCGCTCCCTTGCCCCCACCACCTGCTCACACCTCGCTCACCTCTTTAATCTTTCCCTCTCCTCCGGCATCTTCCCCTCTTCCTTCAAACATGCTCTCGTATCCCCATTCTTAAGAAACCTAATCTTGACCCCACTTCTCTCTCTAACTATTGCCCCATATCTCTTCTCCCCTTTGCCTCCAAAATTCTCGAGAGGCTCGTCTGCAGCCATCTCACCTCCTACCTTTCTGAACACTCCCTCGATCCTCTCCAGTCTGGTTTCCGCCCCCTTCACTACACTGAAACTGCCCTGGCTAAAGTTACCAATGACCTCCTCTCTGCTAAAGCCAGGGGCCACTTCTCCCTTCTCATCCTCCTTGATCTCTCTGCAGCCTTCAACACCGTTGACCACCCCCTCCTCCTCCATAACCTCCAGTCCTTGGGCCTCTCCGACCCAGTCCTGTCCTGGTTCACCTCTTACCTTGCAGACCGATCCTTCTCTGTCACCACCTCTGGGTCTCTCTCCACCCGTCCACCCTTGCAGTTGGGGTCCCTCAGGGCTCTGTTCTGGGACCCTTACTCTTCTCTCTATACACCTCTTCTCTGGGTGAACTCATCAGCTCTTACGGCCTCAACTACCACCTTTATGCTGACGACACTCAACTATACCTCTCCTCTCCTGATCTCTCTCCCTCCCTCCTCTCTAGGGTGTCCGCCTGCCTCTCTGCCATCTCCTCCTGGATGTCCTCTCGATTCCTCAAACTTAACCTCGCCAAAACTGAACTCATAGTCTTTCCTCCCCCTTGTGCCTCGCCCCCTTCTGTCCTCTATATCACTGTCGACAACTCCTCTATCTCCCCTGTCCCCCAACTTCGCTGCCTCAGTGTCATCCTCGACTCCTCTCTCTCGTTTGGCCCCCACATTCTCTCTCTTGCTAAATCCTGCCGCTTCCAGCTGCGTAACATCGCTCACATCCGGCCCTTCCTTTCCCAAGATGCCACCAAATGCCTTATCCACTCTCTGATCATCTCCCGCCTGGACTACTGCAACCTCCTCCTCACTGGCCTCCCCCACTCTCATCTCGCTCCCCTACGATCTGTACTTAATGCTGCCACTAGGCTTATCTTCCTCTCGCACCGCTCCTCCTCTGTCTCCCCCCTCTACCTATCCCTTCACTGGCTCTCCTTCCCCTACAGAATCCTGTTCAAGCTCCTCACACTTACATACAAGGCCCTCGCCAACTCCACTGCACCCTACATCTCCACCCTCCTCTTTATTCACGCTCCATCCCACCCTCTCCGATCTGCCAATGACAGTCGCCTCTCTTCCCCCATGGTTACCTCCTCCCACGCGCGTATCCAAGACTTCGCCCGCGCTGTTCTCCCTCCATCAGAACTTCCCCTAATCTGTCCAGTTTCAAACAGGCTTTAAAAATCCACCTTTTTCTTAAAGCCCTCCGTCTCACACTTAACTTCCTACCTTATCTTCTGCCTCTCCCCCTTCATTCCCCTTCCCTTAATCTGCCTCCGTTCCTCCGTCTCTCCCTCTCTACCCTGTGTCTCTCTGTCTGTCTACCCCACCCCTTAGATTGTACGCTCCTTCGAGCAGGGCCATCTCTCCTCCTGTTTCCACCACTTCTAACTCTGCTCTCCAGCTGCCTAGCCCTCCTCCTCAAGTACCCTCCACCCCCTGTCCCCCCTCGCTCCATCCTCTCCCCTCTGGGGGTCTCCCTGTCATCCGCGCCCTCCTTCTTGGGCTCCGTCGTATGCGGATTTTCCCTCTCCCCTCCCCCGCCCTCTCTAGCTGTGCTTTGAGCTTACTGAGTTACTGTGCTTATTATTTACTGTACTGTGTTGTCTCACCTCGTATTGTAATATTGTAATCGTTTGTCCCTGGGCGGCGCTACAGACAACTAGTGGCGCCCTAACTAGCACTGTACTTGTAATTATCAACTGCTTGGGGCCAGGAACTAGCACTGTACCTGTAAGTACCAACTGCCTGGGGCCAGGACCTAGCACTGTACCTATAATTACCAACTGCTTCGGACCAGGACCTAGCACTGTACCTGTAATTATTATCTGCTTGGGGCCAGAAACTAGCACTGTTCCTTTAATTACCATATGCTTGGGGCACGGGACCTAGCACTGTACCTATAATTACCAACTGCTTGGGGCCAGGAACTAGCACTGTACCTGTAATTGCCAACTGCTTGGGGCCGGGACCTAGCACTGTACCTGTAATTACCATCTGCTTGGGGCCAGGACCTAGCACTGTACCTATAATTACCAACTGCTTGGGGCCAGAAACTAGCACTGTTCCTTTAATTACCATATGCTTGGGGCCAGGACCTAGCACTGTACCTATAATTACCAACTGCTTGGGGCCAGGAACTAGCACTGTACCTGTAATTACCAACTGCTTGGGGCCAGGATTTAGCACTGTACCTGTATTTGCCAACTGCCTGGGGCCTGGAACTAGCACTGTACCTGTAATTACCAACTGCCTGGGGCCTGGAACTAGCACTGCACCTGTAATTACCAACTGCCTGGGGCCTGGAACTAGCACTGTACCTGTAATTACCAACTGCTTGGGGCCAGGATTTAGAACTGTACCTGTAATTACCAACTGCCTGGGGCCTGGAACTAGCACTGTACCTGTAATTACCAACTGCCTGGGGCCTGGAACTAGCACTGTACCTGTAACTACCAACTGCCTGGGGCCTGGAACTAGCACTGTACCTGTAATTACCAACTGCTTGGGGCCAGGATTTAGCACTGTACCTATAATTACCAACTGCTTCGGGCCAGGATTTAGAACTGTACCTGTAATTACCAACTGCCTGGGGCCTGGAACTAGCACTGTACCTGTAATTGTGTGTGTGTGTCTTTTAGGTGCTTTTATTTAATAACATTTTCCAGTGGGCCTAGGACATGCTGGTGCTTGTAGTTCCACAAGCTCCTTTATGCTGTGACAGCCTCTCACAGCTGTGGGCATGCGGTAATTGTCTCATAATACCATAATGTAGGTCCATTATGCCACTTTATATCTTCATCGTATCACTTTTTGCCTTCATTATGCCACCATGTCATCCCACCATGCCGTTATATATCCTCATTGTACCAACTTGTGCCCTCATTATGCCACCATTTGGCTCATCATGACACAATCTGGCCCCATAATGCCAATATGTGCTCTTCATGCTGCCATGCACCCGTATTATGTCACTGTTCCAATGTATTATTACACTATGTAGTGCCGTCATTTCAACATATAGCCCACTCTGGTATTAGTTGTACCACGACATGTCTAGCCTCCAGCACCAGTTGTGGAGAAGGTCATTAGTGGCACCCCCTTATTTATGAAGCTGCAGTGTATGGTGGTAGAGAGTAATCTGCATCCTACATCAAACACGCTCTTACAGACGGTTATTTAGCTTGTACCAAAGTTCCCTATTATATTATTCTGGGTCATTCGATCATTAGCTGGAAATCAGATGTGTTCCAGAAGAGAACAGATTGGTTAACCACATAATAAGCTAAATTCACTCATTTATTTGCTACAAATCTCATCCCGGCTGATATTGAAAGTTGAACAGGCGGCTCTGTCTTCTCCTTGTGGTTCCCCACAATGTCCTGTGAGATTCAGATAAAGAAAATCAGTGTTGTGGCACAGACAGAGATAAAGACAAATACTGGCTGTTTGTTTATATAGCACACAAATACCTGACAGCTTTATTTTTACACTGAAATATAAAGTTAATCTAGGACATGCCCTACCCCAACTATAAATCTGTTCCCACATATTAAATTTAGCTCCCCCTCCAATGCAATGGTTCTTGCCAAGGTGCAAAGTTACTATTTTTTTGCTTTGGATTCCTTAATGAATCAGGCCCAGTAAGTTTATACCACACACCCGCTCTTCACTCAGTGACAGCATCCTGTTATGTCCATCTTGTTGCTATCCAATAACGATTGTCCACTTCCAATTGTGTGGTTCCAAAGCACAATGCGATTTAATAGCAAAAAGCAGCAGAGTATAAATTCAATAATATAAGTACAGCCGATTACATACGCAGGCGCCCTGGATCCAGCATACAGTCATTCAATCCTGAAGTCTGTGCTTGAGAAGACTGTCTGTTGGCCCCAGAGCTCCTGCTTATATGCAATCAGCGATACAGTGAAAACAATAGAGATGATTTGGCATGTTTCCACAGGTTCAGGCTTCAGGACGGTCCTGTATAATGCAGGTCATTGGCCAATTCTAACGATGCCCTCCAAGGGTGGGGGTCAGCTCTCCAACAGCTGCATACTAATCTTCCTGCCTAAAGCTGGTTCAAACTGGTCTATTTACTTTATACACAATACCATTGTGATAATTTATTCCCTATAATCCATAACTTGCATACACAAGGAGTGATATTTTAGCCGATAGAACCGAACGTCTGCGAATAAATAGAGAATTTGAATGATATCAAACAATATGTGTTTCCTGTAACCTGAACCTTAGATCTCAATAAAGTGTATATAACATTAAAATATTTAACTATATACTCTGCTAGATTATGTGTTGCAACTATTTTTAATATGAACTAATTACAAGTGTAAATGTGTATATAAGTGTACACACGTGTTGTGGTTAATTATGCTCCTCCACGCTGTAGCGTGGTATTTGCAAAATTTCAGACATAGACAATCAGATTGCTAGATATTATCTATGTGTATACTATCGCCGATCTGAGTTTCAAACTACTTCTTCAGTATATGGACACAGACCTATAGTGACCTTCCCCATCGCCAGATCTCAATCCAGTCATCCATCTATGGAATGAGATGGAACAGTTTCATCATTGGCTAATTTCCAACAACTGTGGGTCTCATTGAGGTTCACCTGGATCGGGACCCCCTGGCCCGTACCTTCCACACGTTCATATGTTGATTAGTTCAGGCTGAGAACAAATTGGGAGACAGCTCAGTATTAGGTAGACGTGTTGAGGGTATTCGTCACAGCTGCATTGTTATCAATATTCAGCGACACCCTAAAGCCTAAAAGACATTTCCCCGTGAGGCAGCAAACGGATGTTCTGAATTGGGTTTCACAATGGCCACTGTGGCACAAGATTTATACGGAACGTGGAGATTTTACTACAAGTAAATTAATGATGATAAATATATTTAATATAATATTTTGGACATGTGATTTTGGAATGTTAACATAGACTTATGAGCGTGTGCCAAGTAAACTACACAGAATTTCTCTTCTGTTTTTTTCCAGGGACTAACAGCCATTGTCTGTGAGAAAAGTTAATTATATTGTTCGATTTCTCCAGAAATAGCAGAAACATAACACGGTGGTTATTTAAATCCATAACATCCAGTTTACTGGAGATGGAGGGTAATTTTCCACAATCATTTAGCAGAAGTCAGCAAGGTTTCCTCCATCCATTTCCTGTGTTTGTTCCTTGTGTAGAAGTGGACAGTCAGTGTAAGGAGCAGACCATGTATATTATCACAGGAGCCAAAAATATATCCCTCTTCATTATGTTTATCTGCCAGGTTAAGTGTTGGAATTAATAGCTTTCCCTCACCCCGACCAAGGCCCATTTTTCCTGTGTCCTGTCTCCAGTCCTGGTCTTCTTATCACGCTCCTCCACCCACCTATATCTAGTTATTATACTGCTGTATGCTTGTTTAGCTCTGCTATGTAACACGGTGTAGGAGTATCAAGACATATATTACTAGACTGTTTAACCATCAGAGGCTCCAATTGTTGTTATAAGATTTGCTTAATGTTAAAGGCTCACCAAATATAAAATAGTTGTTTTAAATAGAATAGTTATTAAAGGGTATCTCCACTGAAAATGAGTTTGCCTAATTGAAATAATTATACTGTGTACCGTCAGTTACGGGAATAACTACTCATAATTGAAAAGGACTTCTGCCTGAAATTGCCCGTTGAAAACTGAGAAACTCGTTGTTGCTGCCATTTGACAGATTGGTTGTGAGTAACTCGCCCTCCTTAGTGACATCTGTAACCATGGGATCTGCACTTGGTTATATATGTTGCTAAGGAAGAATAAGTAATTGCATCATGTGTCACTGAATCACTGAATCACCCATGGTATATTTTGGCGCATTATATATGGTTTTAAAGTTTTCCCACGTTGGGGAAGTTTGTAACACTGGTAAAAAATAAAGATTACAGGCAACGTAAAACAATATACTATTGTCAGTAACCTTTGTTGTGTACCCTCTCTGGCAGGTTTCTGGGCGAGGCGAGGGTCCCCCTGCGAGATTTATTTAATTCCGCCAACCTGACGGCCACGTTTAATTGTCCCCTTGTGGACACCAAGATGCAGAGCACAGGGGTGAGTAATGGTCCATGAGATGACTAGCTTTGTGACTGTGCATGAGGATTAGCCTGTGATACCTGGAGGGGTCTACTAAGAGACAAACACGGCTATTTATTACTACTACATTTCTTCCTAACTGCCCTTAGTATAATTTGCCCCTATAGCCTGTAGCTTAGAGCTGATCTACTAATTGTCAGCGCAGTACCAGTGAGTCCTCCAACAACATGCGCTGAGGTGCGATTAGCGCCCCAAGTTTCAGGTAAAGGGGTTGGTCTTGGGGGGGAGAGGGACAAGCCCTTAACTATCTACTATGCAGAGAGAAGCAGAGACGTTATCCAAAATTTTAACCGCAATATAAATGTATAAATTACAGTCTGGAGTCTATGATAGGTATTATTATCATAAGAGAGAACAGTGTTATCCTGGACTTAGAATTTAGAATACAAGTGTATTAGTTAGTTAGTTAGTAGTATCAGTTACCAGTAAATGTAAAACATACAAGATGATTAGTAACGCAGTAATACTGTATTATAAACCCTGAGCCCCAGACCCCAATATTCTTCAGATTGAGGTATCTACTATATAAATGCCTAGTGGCGTGTGTGTAAAAAAAAAAAAAAAACCAAGCTGCAGCGCCACCTGCTGGGCAGAGTTATACACTGACCTATATATTTCTTGAAGGAGAAGTGACAGTTGGGAGTGGTTGGTGGTTGCTGGGGGTGACAGTGGGGAGTTTTTAACACCTTAAGTAGCTTGATGAAGGATGTGGCGATGAAGATGAAGGATGTGGTGATGGAGAAAAATGATGAGGTGGTGACATGTGGACAACACCACGTTAAAAAAGGGCGCTTGCGTCGGGAAGTAACGCTCTTCCCCAGAGGAGGCCTGGGCTAGGCCCAAATGCATGACAAGAACCTTTTTAACACCTTAAGTAGCTTGATTTGACTAGAATGCATGAATATCATGCACAGGTTAACTTGTCTAATATAATCTCTTATCCAAGTGTCTGTCCTGATACTGGTTCTCAGCAATGCCCACCAGGATCTGCGCCACGATTACTGTGCATAGATGAGTCAAAGCAATAATGACCTTTAATGGGGATTCACCTATAAGGATTAGTCCCTGCTCCCATTGGCCCCCATGTGACCCCTCCTTTCACTCCCCCATACCTGCTGATATACGCCAGCAGCAGTGTCTGGAGCATACGAGCGTATTATGCCGTGATATTGGGACAGAACACGATGAAACGCTGCATCTGATTGGACGGGTGCAGTGGGCTGTTTCGTACCAATGTTGGTGGTCCCTGCCAAGCTGCCAGTCACACAGAAGATGGTATACTGAATTAAAAATAAAGCAAAAAAAACAATTCAGCTATCCAAAAAAAAATCAATGATTGCACTTAAATGTGCCGGAAATGTATGGAATCTGGTACTGTAACCCATAGCAACCAATCCCTGTGAGCCTTCTAAACTGTGCTAGTAAAATAATTGCATCTTGATGGTTGTCTGGGTTACAGCATCCTTTCCTGTGCACCAGCCTACACCTTGGTAGACCATTTTGCATATTCGTCCAACACTAGTTGGGAGCCAGCTGGGGACAGAGTCTCAATACATTCCCATTCTGTATGTCTCTAGCTGTTTCTGTGTGCAGCAGAATTACAGACACAATTAAGGTGCACCCGTCACCCACCGACAGCGGAGGGAGCCATTGTCTGAGGTAAAGTCATCTCCATGAGAACGCAGAGTATCAGTTCACTAAGAACGAGTGACATTACTGAGATTTTGCCTCATGCCTCAGTGATATCAGTAGTTCCCAGGGAATCGATAGGTTGGATATTGAATCAGCTCACAAAATGGCTGCCTCCGTGGTGTATGGACAGCTGGTACACTTGAAGAGTCCTCTCTGATAGTTATAAAGGTTTGTCTTGGTGCATGTCGTTGCTGAGCCTCTGTCTGATGGTGACGCTGAGCACAGACAGCTGGGAAGGATCTCGCTCTGACTGGTGTTGTGTTTCCATTTCTGGCCATGGAATGTGTAGTTTTAGTGAGTCAGCATTGAGCAGGATTCCTGGCCACATAGCTCTGTACAGACTCCCCTTAGTTACAGCGTGAACCATGGACCTGGAACGTGAAGTCCGGTCAGAGAATTGTGTTTATAGGTCGAGTGATCAGAAGTTGTGTATACGGCACTTACACACAACTGAGGCCGTGAACTGATTTAAATGTTGGTTACATCCAGACAATGGCTCCCTCCACAGTGTGTCGGTGACCGGTACACCTTAAAGTCATAGGTAATATAGGCAAGTAGAAAAAATACATCCACATGAAGGAATGTGCAAAAAGAAAGTACACCGGTAGCTTGTAACAACAATACCTTTCATTAATGATTTGTATGTGATTTTCAGTCTCTTACGTTGTACTCCATAAGTTGTATCCTAACACCACTGCTTCAGTTCATTGATGTTTGAGGACATATGTTTTAGGCACAGCTTTGCTAAGGTGCAGCAACAGCATCTCAGCGTAGTTAAGGACTGGACGTTGCTGGTGTGCTTCGGATCATTGTCATGTTGCATGACCAAATTTCGGCCACGCTTCAGTTGCCGAACAGTTGACCTCATAGTTTTCTCTGGGATACTCAGGTATATATATAAGAGTTCATGGTGGACTTAATGATTGTGAGATGCCAAGGTTCTCTGGTAGCAAAGTAACCGTGAACCATCACCGAGCCAACATTGTGCTTGATGGTTGGCATGAGGTTCTTGTGGTCAAACATTGTGTTTGGTTTGCCGGCAAACATGACGTTGTGCATTAAGACCAAACAACTTCACTGTTTGTCCATTGTTCTTGTGTTTGTTTAGGTGCCAAAGTCAACCATAATGTATACATTTTTTGGCAGTGAAAATGTTTTTTTGTTAATTACCCGTCCATGACTGCAATACCTGTTCAGTCTTTTCTGATGTCAAGCTCATGAACTTTAACATTTCCCATGTAGATAGATGTAGATGTAGATCCTCAGATGTAGCTTTCGGGTTCTTTGAGATTAGTCTGAGCATCATGATCTTTGGGTGAATGTGCTTGGGCCCCCGTTTCTGGGAACTTCACCAACTGTCTTCAGTCAGAGCTCTCCATTTGTAAATAATCTTTCTTGTTGTAGAACGATCACTGAAAATTGTTTGTAATTGACGAGCAGCAAAAAATGCGTCTCTGAGATCAGTGCAGATGTATTTTGTTGTTGTTAAAAGAATGTGTTTACTTTACTAAGACAAAACCGTGATGGGTTACTTGCTAAATTACCAAATTCTAGGGCTCGGTGAGGACCAGATGATGGTTACTTCTGCCATAAATACACAGATCTGAGGACGTACTTTCTTTCTCCCATGACAGTAGCATGGCTTGAGGAGGGAATGAAAGTACAACGTTCCCATATTTAGACTGGTTGACAGGCTGTAAATCTGAGGAAGACAGTAACACAAGCTGTGGATGTATATTTAGAACATGTAGCTGTGTTTACACTTGGCCAGCGAAGGCTTCCTGCGGTCTCTGAACTAACATTGCTCTCAGTATCTCTGGGCTGGGTCAGACTTGTTTATCCACGTGGACAGTTTGGCTCCTCTCTCCCTCATCCAGGGGAAATACAAGATCGCTGGTAAAATTCCCTGATCTCGTTCCCTTGTGTGGTCCATCTCATGTCTCTAAGGATCACGCTTTAGTTGCAGCCACAAAAACTTCTGCCTAAATTACACTTCATATTTAGTGTTTGGGTAAAAATCACCATTTGTGCAAATATTGAATAGAAAAATAAGAACTGTGCAAAAGCTACCTGGGAGCGTCTGTGTGTGATATCATTGTAAAGAGGGGGAGTGTCTGTGTGTGACATCATTGTAAAGAGGGGGGTGTCTGTGTGTGACATCATTGTATAGAGGGGGAGCGTCTGTGTGTGACATCATTGTAAAGAGGGGGGTGTCTGTGTGTGACATCATTGTAAAGAGGGGGAGCGTCTGTGTGTGACATCATTGTAAAGAGGGGGAGTGTCTGTGTGTGACGTCATTGTAAAGAGGGGGAGTGTCTATGTGTGACATCATTGTAAAGAGGGGGAGTGTCTGTGTCTGACATCATTGTAAAGAGGGGGAGCGTCTGTGTGTGACATCATTGTAAAGAGGGGGAGTGTCTGTGTGTGACGTCATTGTAAAGAGGGGGAGCGTCTGTGTGTGACATCATTGTAAAGAGGGGGAGTGTCTGTGTGTGACATCATTGTAGCGGGGGAGCGTCTGTGTGTGACATCATTGTAAAGAGGGGGAGTGTCTGTGTGTGATGTCATTGTAAAGAGGGGGAGCGTCTGTGTGTGACATCATTGTAAAGAGGGGGAGTGTCTGTGTGTGACGTCATTGTAAAGAGGGGGAGCGTCTGTGTGTGACATCATTGTAAAGAGGGGGAGCGTCTGTGTGTGACATCATTGTAAAGAGGGGGAGCGTCTGTGTGTGACATCATTGTAAAGAGGGGGAGTGTCTGTGTGTGACATCATTGTAGCGGGGGAGCGTCTGTGTGTGACATCATTGTAAAGAGGGGGAGTGTCTGTGTGTGACGTCATTGTAAAGAGGGGGAGTGTCTGTGTGTGACGTCATTGTAAAGAGGGGGAGTGTCTGTGTGTGACGTCATTGTAAAGAGGGGGAGTGTCTGTGTGTGACGTCATTGTAAAGAGGGGGAGTGTCTGTGTGTGACATCATTGTAGCGGGGGAGCGTCTGTGTGTGACATCATTGTAAAGAGGGGGAGTGTCTGTGTGTGACATCATTGTAAAGAGGGGGAGTGTCTGTGTGTGACATCAATGTAAAGAGGGGGAGTGTCTGTGTGTGACATCATTGTAAAGAGGGGGAGTGTCTGTGTGTGACATCATTGTAAAGAGGGGGAGTGTCTGTGTGTGACATCATTGTAGCGGGGGAGCGTCTGTGTGTGACATCATTGTAAAGAGGGGGAGTGTCTGTGTGTGACATCAATGTAAAGAGGGGGAGTGTCTGTGTGTGACATCAATGTAAAGAGGGGGAGTGTCTGTGTGTGACATCATTGTAAAGAGGGGGAGTGTCTGTGTCTGACATCATTGTAAAGAGGGGGAGTGTCTGTGTGTGACATCATTGTAGCGGGGGAGCGTCTGTGTGTGACATCATTGTAAAGAGGGGGAGTGTCTGTGTGTGACATCATTGTAAAGAGGGGGAGTGTCTGTGTGTGACATCAATGTAAAGAGGGGGAGTGTCTGTGTGTGACATCATTGTAAAGAGGGGGAGTGTCTGTGTGTGACATCATTGTAAAGAGGGGGAGTGTCTGTGTGTGACATCATTGTAGCGGGGGAGCGTCTGTGTGTGACATCATTGTAAAGAGGGGGAGTGTCTGTGTCTGACATCATTGTAAAGAGGGGGAGTGTCTGTGTGTGACGTCATTGTAAAGAGGGGGAGCGTCTGTGTGTGACATCATTGTAAAGAGGGGGAGTGTCTGTGTCTGACATCATTGTAAAGAGGGGGAGTGTCTGTGTGTGACATCATTGTAAAGAGGGGGAGTGTCTGTGTGTGACATCATTGTAGCGGGGGAGCGTCTGTGTGTGACGTCATTGTAAAGAGGGGGAGCGTCTGTGTGTGACATCATTGTAAAGAGGGGGAGTGTCTGTGTGTGACATCATTGTAAAGAGGGGGAGTGTCTGTGTGTGACGTCATTGTAGCGGGGGAGCGTCTGTGTGTGACGTCATTGTAGCGGGGGAGCGTCTGTGTGTGACATCATTGTAAAGAGGGGGAGTGTCTGTGTGTGACGTCATTGTAAAGAGGGGGAGTGTCTGTGTGTGACATCATTGTAGCGGGGGAGCGTCTGTGTGTGACGTCATTGTAAAGAGGGGGAGCGTCTGTGTGTGACATCATTGTAAAGAGGGGGAGTGTCTGTGTGTGACATCATTGTAAAGAGGGGGAGCGTCTGTGTGTGACATCATTGTAAAGAGGGGGAGTGTCTGTGTGTGACATCATTGTAAAGAGGGGGAGCGTCTGTGTGTGACATCATTGTAAAGAGGGGGAGTGTCTGTGTCTGACATCATTGTAAAGAGGGGGAGCGTCTGTGTGTGACATCATTGTAGCGGGGGAGCGTCTGTGTGTGACGTCATTGTAAAGAGGGGGAGCGTCTGTGTGTGACATCATTGTAAAGAGGGGGAGTGTCTGTGTGTGACATCATTGTAAAGAGGGGGAGCGTCTGTGTGTGACATCATTGTAAAGAGGGGGAGTGTCTGTGTGTGACATCATTGTAAAGAGGGGGAGTGTCTGTGTGTGACGTCATTGTAAAGAGGGGGAGTGTTTGTGTGTGACGTCATTGTATAGAGGGGAAGTGTCTGTGTGTGACATCATTGTAAAGAGGGGGAGTGTCTGTGTGTGACATCATTGTAAAGAGGGGGAGTGTCTGTGTCTGACATCATTGTAAAGAGGGGGAGTGTCTGTGTCTGACATCATTGTAAAGAGGGGGAGTGTCTGTGTGTGACGTCATCTTAAAGAGGGGGAGTGTCGTGGTCTGCTGGAACTTGTAGTTCCACAGCACCTGCAAAGCCAGAGGTAGTAAGAGGGGGGGGAGTGTCTGTGTGTAACATCATTGTAAGAGGGGGGGGGGAGTGTCTGTGTGTGACATCATTGTAATGAGGGGCAGTGTCTGTGTCTGACATCATTGTAAAGAGGGGGAGTGTCTGTGTGTGTCGTCATCTTAAAGAGGGGGAGTGTCGTGGTCTGCTGGAACTTGTAGTTCCACAGCACCTGCAAAGCCAGAGGTAGTAAGAGGGGGGGAGTGTCTGTGTGTAACATCATTGTAAGAGGGGGGGGGGAGTGTCTGTGTGTGACATCATTGTAATGAGGGGGGTGTCTGACATCATTGTAAAGAGGGGGAGTGTCTGGGTGTGACATCATTATAAAGAGGGGGAGTGTCTGTGTGTGACATCATTGTATAGAGGGGGAGTGTCTGTGTCTGATATCATTGTAAAGAGGGGGAGTGTCTGTGTGTGACATCATTGTAAAGAGGGGGAGTGTCTGTGTCTGACATAATTGTAAAGAGGGGGAGTGTCTGTGTCTGACGTCATTGTAAAGAGGGGGAGTGTCTGTGTGTGACATCTTTGTAAAGAGGGGGAGTGTTTGTGTGTGACATCATTGTAAAGAGGGGGAGTGTCTGTGTGTGACATCATTGTAAAGAGGGGGAGTGTCTGTGTGTGACATCATTGTAAAGAGGGGGAGTGTCTGTGTCTGACATCATTGTAAAGAGGGGGAGTGTCTGTGTCTGACATCATTGTAAAGAAGGGGAGTGTCTGTGTGTGACATCTTTGTAAAGAGGGGGAGTGTTTGTGTGTGACATCATTGTAAAGAGGGGGAGTATCTGTGTCTGCTATCATTGTAAAGAGGGGGGTTGTCTGTGTCTGACATCATTGTAAAGAGGGGGAGTGTCTGTGTGTGACATCATTGTAAAGAGGGGGAGTGTCTGTGTGTGACATCATTGTAAAGAGGGGGAGTGTTTGTGTCTGATATCATTGTAAAGAGGGGGAGTGTCTGTGTCTGACATCATTGTAAAGAGGGGGAGTGTCTGTGTCTGACATCATTGTAAAGAGGGGGAGTGTCTGTGTCTGACGTCATTGTAAAGAGGGGAGTGTCTGTGTGTGACGTCTTTGTAAAGAGGGGGAGTGTCGGGGTCTGCTGGAAATTTTAGTTCCACAGCACCTGCAAAGCCAGAGGTAGTCCAGGCCTGGGCTGCAGGATGGTCTTACAGTATGAAGATCGCGGTGGGGTCTGTTTGCTAAGAGAAGGAGGATGGATTAGGGAGGACTTGTTTGTAGGACTCTCCTATTAAAAGAGCCAACTCCAATAGAAATGGGAACTTCAAATATTGACGGAAACAGAACCTATTTATAAAGTGAAAATAATACATCCAACAAATTCTGTTATGTTTTATTGAGTAGGGCGAACAGTCACCAAGAAGCAGCGCAATGTAGGAGAATGATGATGTAATAACTAAATGAAATGATTGGAGAGCACAGATTATGGTGCGTTACAGACAGAATATGACGACTGTGCATGTTTACAGTGTACATCGGGGTTTATGGGTATCTCCCTAAATAAATATTATAGATGGATCTATGTTAATTAACTGTGTTGTAAATAAACTTAATACGACTTATTTAATGTCTTGCAGGCAATGTTGACCTTACAGATCTCCTACTTCCCTCCGCCTGGATCAGCGCCTTCGTTCCCCCCAGCGGCCGCCCCTATGAAGGAGCCCACCCCATCCCTCAGTGAGCTGGACACCGTCAGCACGTTGTACCTAGGTATGTCCGTGGCTGACAGTATAGGGACATAGAGAAGACAAAGCGCGATCCTCTCTCTGTTGTCCGATAGAACCTGAGATATAAGTCGTTTTATGTTAAAGAGCAATTGGTAGCAGTCACCAGTATATATGTGTAAGTGTACAGAGAATATAAGGGCTGGAGGTTTTCAAGATACGGTTGTGATTGTTGGGGAAAATGTTTCCTATGCAGAGCAAACTTCCTGTCAGTAAATACTGCTGTCAACTTATTTTGTAGAAATTGATAGAATTTGACGACAGATAAAAACCACTTGGCCCATCCAGTCGGCACATTTTTTAACCTATGGTGACCTCAAACCCTATTTAATTTTTATTTCTTTGTAAGGATATTCTCATGTCTATCCCAAGCATGTTTAACTTGCTCTACTGTATTAGTCTCTACCACCTCTGATGGGAGGTTATTCCACTTACCCACTACCCTTTCTGTGAAGTAGTATTTCCTCATATTTCCTCTGAACCTACTTCCCCCAGTGTCAGTACATGTCCTCGTGTTCTAATACTTCTCTTCCCCCCAGTGTCAGTACATGTCCTCGTGTTCTAATACTTCTCTCCCCCCAGTGTCAGTACATGTCCTCGTGTTCTAATACTTCTCTCCCCCCAGTGTCAGTACATGTCCTCGTGTTCTAATACTTCTCTCCCCCCAGTGTCAGTACATGTCCTCGTGTTCTAATACTTCTCTCCCCCCAGTGTCAGTACATGTCCTCGTGTTCTAATACTTCTCTTCCCCCCAGTGTCAGTACATGTCCTCGTGTTCTAATACTTCTCTTCCCTCCAGTGTCAGTACATGTCCTCGTGTTCTAATACTTCTCTTCCCCCAGTGTCAGTACATGTCCTCGTGTTCTAATACTTCTCTTCCCCCCAGTGTCAGTACATGTCCTCGTGTTCTAATACTTCTCTTCCCCCAGTGTCAGTACATGTCCTCGTGTTCTAATACTTCTCTTCCCCCCAGTGTCAGTACATGTCCTCGTGTTCTAATACTTCTCTCCCCCCAGTGTCAATACATGTCCTCGTGTTCTAATACTTCTCTTCCCCCCAGTGTCAGTACATGTCCTCGTGTTCTTATACTTCTCTTCCCCTCAGTGTCAGTACATGTCCTCATGTTCTAATACTTCTCTTCCCTCCAGTGTCAGTACATGTCCTCGTGTTCTAATACTTCTCTTCCCCTCAGTGTCAGTACATGTCCTCGTGTTCTTATACTTCTCTTCCCCTCAGTGTCAGTACATGTCCTCATGTTCTAATACTTCTCTTCCCTCCAGTGTCAGTACATGTCCTCGTGTTCTAATACTTCTCTTCCCCTCAGTGTCAGTACATGTCCTCGTGTTCTAATACTTCTCTTCCCTACAGTGTCAGTACATGTCCTCGTGTTCTAATACTTCTCTTCCCCCAGTGTCAGTACATGTCCTCATGTTCTAATACTTCTCTCCCCCCAGTGTCAGTACATGTCCTCGTGTCCTAATACTTCTCTTCCCCCAGTGTCAGTACATGTCCTCATGTTCTAATACTTCTCTTCCCCCCAGTGTCAGTACATGTCCTCGTGTCCTAATACTTCTCTTCCCCCAGTATCAGTACATGTCCTCATGTTCTAATACTTCTCTTCCCTCCAGTGTCAGTACATGTCCTCGTGTCCTAATACTTCTCTTCCCCCAGTGTCAGTACATGTCCTCGTGTTCTAATACTTCTCTTCCCCTCAGTGTCAGTACATGTCCTCGTGTTCTAATACTTCCCTTCAGTGTCAGTACATGTCCTCGTGTTCTAATACTTCTCTCCCCCCAGTGTCAGTACATGTCCTCGTGTTCTAATACGTCTCTTCCCCCCAGTGTCAGTACATGTCCTCGTGTTCTAATACTTCTCTCCCCCCAGTGTCAGTACATGTCCTCGTGTTCTAATACTTCTCTTCCCTCCAGTGTCAGTACATGGCCTCGTGTTCTTATACTTCTCTTCCCCTCAGTGTCAGTACATGTCCTCATGTTCTAATACTTCTCTTCCCTCCAGTGTCAGTACATGTCCTCGTGTTCTAATACTTCTCTTCCCCTCAGTGTCAGTACATGTCCTCGTGTTCTTATACTTCTCTTCCCCTCAGTGTCAGTACATGTCCTCATGTTCTAATACTTCTCTTCCCTCCAGTGTCAGTACATGTCCTCGTGTTCTAATACTTCTCTTCCCCTCAGTGTCAGTACATGTCCTCGTGTTCTAATACTTCTCTTCCCTACAGTGTCAGTACATGTCCTCGTGTTCTAATACTTCTCTTCCCCCAGTGTCAGTACATGTCCTCATGTTCTAATACTTCTCTCCCCCCAGTGTCAGTACATGTCCTCGTGTCCTAATACTTCTCTTCCCCCAGTGTCAGTACATGTCCTCATGTTCTAATACTTCTCTTCCCCCCAGTGTCAGTACATGTCCTCGTGTCCTAATACTTCTCTTCCCCCAGTATCAGTACATGTCCTCATGTTCTAATACTTCTCTTCCCTCCAGTGTCAGTACATGTCCTCGTGTCCTAATACTTCTCTTCCCCCAGTGTCAGTACATGTCCTCGTGTTCTAATACTTCTCTTCCCCTCAGTGTCAGTACATGTCCTCGTGTTCTAATACTTCCCTTCAGTGTCAGTACATGTCCTCGTGTTCTAATACTTCTCTCCCCCCAGTGTCAGTACATGTCCTCGTGTTCTAATACGTCTCTTCCCCCCAGTGTCAGTACATGTCCTCGTGTTCTAATACTTCTCTCCCCCCAGTGTCAGTACATGTCCTCGTGTTCTAATACTTCTCTTCCCTCCAGTGTCAGTACATGGCCTCGTGTTCTAATACTTCTCTTCCCCTCAGTGTCAGTACATGTCCTCGTGTCCTAATACTTCTCTTCCCCCAGTGTCAGTACATGTCCTCGTGTTCTAATACTTCTCTTCCCCCCAGTGTCAGTGCATGTCCTCATGTTCTAATACTTCTCTCCCCCCAGTGTCAGTACATGTCCTCGTGTCCTAATACTTCTCTTCCCCCAGTGTCAGTACATGTCCTCATGTTCTAATACTTCTCTTCCCCCCCCAGTGTCAGTACATGTCCTCGTGTTCTAATACTTCTCTTCCCCCTAGTGTCAGTACATGTCCTCGTGTTCTAATACTTCTCTTCCCCCCAGTGTCAGTACATGTCCTCGTGTTCTAATACGTCTCTTCCCCCCAGTGTCAGTACATGTCCTCGTGTTCTAATACTTCTCTTCCCCTCAGTGTCAGTACATGTCCTCGTGTCCTAATACTTCTCTTCCCCCAGTGTCAGTACATGTCCTCATGTTCTAATACTTCTCTTCCCCCCCAGTGTCAGTACATGTCCTCGTGTTCTAATACGTCTCTTCCCCCCAGTGTCAGTACATGTCCTCGTGTTCTAATACGTCTCTTCCCCCTAGTGTCAGTACATGTCCTCGTGTTCTAATACTTCTCTTCCCTCCAGTGTCAGTACATGGCCTCGTGTTCTTATACTTCTCTTCCCCTCAGTGTCAGTACATGTCCTCATGTTCTAATACTTCTCTTCCCTCCAGTGTCAGTACATGTCCTCGTGTTCTAATACTTCTCTTCCCCTCAGTGTCAGTACATGTCCTCGTGTTCTTATACTTCTCTTCCCCTCAGTGTCAGTACATGTCCTCATGTTCTAATACTTCTCTTCCCTCCAGTGTCAGTACATGTCCTCGTGTTCTAATACTTCTCTTCCCCTCAGTGTCAGTACATGTCCTCGTGTTCTAATACTTCTCTTCCCTACAGTGTCAGTACATGTCCTCGTGTTCTAATACTTCTCTTCCCCCAGTGTCAGTACATGTCCTCATGTTCTAATACTTCTCTCCCCCCAGTGTCAGTACATGTCCTCGTGTCCTAATACTTCTCTTCCCCCAGTGTCAGTACATGTCCTCATGTTCTAATACTTCTCTTCCCCCCAGTGTCAGTACATGTCCTCGTGTCCTAATACTTCTCTTCCCCCAGTATCAGTACATGTCCTCATGTTCTAATACTTCTCTTCCCTCCAGTGTCAGTACATGTCCTCGTGTCCTAATACTTCTCTTCCCCCAGTGTCAGTACATGTCCTCGTGTTCTAATACTTCTCTTCCCCTCAGTGTCAGTACATGTCCTCGTGTTCTAATACTTCCCTTCAGTGTCAGTACATGTCCTCGTGTTCTAATACTTCTCTCCCCCCAGTGTCAGTACATGTCCTCGTGTTCTAATACGTCTCTTCCCCCCAGTGTCAGTACATGTCCTCGTGTTCTAATACTTCTCTCCCCCCAGTGTCAGTACATGTCCTCGTGTTCTAATACTTCTCTTCCCTCCAGTGTCAGTACATGGCCTCGTGTTCTAATACTTCTCTTCCCCTCAGTGTCAGTACATGTCCTCGTGTCCTAATACTTCTCTTCCCCCAGTGTCAGTACATGTCCTCGTGTTCTAATACTTCTCTTCCCCCCAGTGTCAGTGCATGTCCTCATGTTCTAATACTTCTCTCCCCCCAGTGTCAGTACATGTCCTCGTGTCCTAATACTTCTCTTCCCCCAGTGTCAGTACATGTCCTCATGTTCTAATACTTCTCTTCCCCCCCCAGTGTCAGTACATGTCCTCGTGTTCTAATACTTCTCTTCCCCCTAGTGTCAGTACATGTCCTCGTGTTCTAATACTTCTCTTCCCCCCAGTGTCAGTACATGTCCTCGTGTTCTAATACGTCTCTTCCCCCCAGTGTCAGTACATGTCCTCGTGTTCTAATACTTCTCTTCCCCTCAGTGTCAGTACATGTCCTCGTGTCCTAATACTTCTCTTCCCCTAGTGTCAGTACATGTCCTCATGTTCTAATACTTCTCTTCCCCCCCAGTGTCAGTACATGTCCTCGTGTTCTAATACGTCTCTTCCCCCCAGTGTCAGTACATGTCCTCGTGTTCTAATACGTCTCTTCCCCCTAGTGTCAGTACACGTCCTCGTGTTCTAATACTTCTCTTCCCCCCAGTGTCAGTACATGTCCTCGTGTTCTAATACTTCTCTTCCCCCCAGTGTCAGTACATGTCCTCGTGTTCTAATACTTCTCTTCCCCCTAGTGTCAGTACATGTCCTCGTGTTCTAATACTTCTCTTCCCCCCAGTGTCAGTACATGTCCTCGTGTTCTAATACTTCTCTTCCCCCCAGTGTCAGTGCATGTCCTCGTGTTCTAATACTTCTCTTCCCCCAGTGTCAGTACATGTCCTCGTGTTCTAATGCTTCTCTTCCCCCCAGTGTCAGTGCCTGTCCTCGTGTTCTAATACTTCTCTTCCCCCCAGTGTCAGTACATGTCCTTGTGTTCTAATACTTCTCTTCCCCTCAGTGTCAGTACATGTCCTCGTGTCCTAATACTTCTCTTCCCCCAGTGTCAGTACATGTCCTCGTGTTCTAATACTTCTCTTCCCCTCAGTGTCAGTACATGTCCTTGTGTTCTAATACTTCCCTCCAGTGTCAGTACATGTCCTCGTGTTCTAATACTTCTCTTCCCCCCAGTGTCAGTACATGTCCTCGTGTTCTAATACTTCTCTTCCCTCCAGTGGCAGTACATGTCCTCGTGTCCTAATACTTCTCTTCCCCCCAGTGTCAGTACATGTCCTCGTGTTCTAATACTTCTCTTCCTCCCCAGTGTCAGTACATGTCCTCGTGTTCTAATAGTTCTCTTCCCCTCAGTGTCAGTACATGTCCTCGTGTTCTAATACTTCCCTTCAGTGTCAGTACATGTCCTCGTGTTCTAATACTTCTCTCCCCCCAGTGTCAGTACATGTCCTCGTGTTCTAATACTTCTCTTCCCCCCAGTGTCAGTACATGTCCTTGTGTTCTAATACTTCTCTTCCTCCCCAGTGTCAGTACATGTCCTCGTGTTCTAATAGTTCTCTTCCCCCCAGTGTCATTACATGTCCTCGTGTTCTAATACTTCTCTTCCCCCCAGTGTCAGTACATGTCCTCGTGTTCTAATACTTCTCTTCCCCCCAGTGTCAGTACATGTCCTCGTGTCCTAATACTTCTCTTTCCCCCAGTGTCAGTACATGTCCTCGTGTTCTAATACTTCTCTTCCCCCAGTGTCAGTACATGTCCTTGTGTTCTAATACTTCTCTTCCTCCCCAGTGTCAGTACATGTCCTCGTGTTCTAATAGTTCTCTTCCCCCCAGTGTCAGTTCATGTCCTCGTGTTCTAATACTTCTCTTCCCCCCAGTGTCAGTACATGTCCTTGTGTTCTAATACTTCTCTTCCTCCCCAGTGTCAGTACATGTCCTCGTGTTCTAATAGTTCTCTTCCCCCCAGTGTCATTACATGTCCTCGTGTTCTAATACTTCTCTTCCCCCCAGTGTCAGTACATGTCCTCGTGTTCTAATACTTCTCTTCCCCCCAGTGTCAGTACATGTCCTCGTGTCCTAACACTTCTCTTTCCCCCAGTGTCAGTACATGTCCTCGTGTTCTAATACTTCTCTTCCCCCAGTGTCAGTACATGTCCTTGTGTTCTAATACTTCTTTTCCCCCAGTGTCAGTACATGTCCTTGTGTTCTAATACTTCTCTTCCTCCCCAGTGTCAGTACATGTCCTCGTGTTCTAATAGTTCTCTTCCCCCCAGTGTCAGTTCATGTCCTCATGTTCTAATACTTCTCTTCCCCCCCAGTGTCAGTACATGTCCTCGTGTTCTAATACGTCTCTTCCCCCCAGTGTCAGTACATGTCCTCGTGTTCTAATACTTCTCTTCCCCTCAGTGTCAGTACATGTCCTCGTGTTCTAATACTTCTCTTCCCCCCAGTGTCAGTACATGTCCTCATGTTCTAATAATTCTCTTCCCCCCAGTGTCAGTACATGTCCTCGTGTTCTAATACTTCTCTTCCCCTAGTGTCAGTACATGTCCTCGTGTTCTAATACTTCTCTTTCCCCCCAGTGTCAGTACATGTCCTCGTGTTCTAATACTTCTCTTCCCCCCAGTGTCAGTGCATGTCCTCGTGTTCTAATGCTTCTCTTCCCCCAGTGTCAGTGCATGTCCTCGTGTTCTAATACTTCTCTTCCCCCCAGTGTCAGTACATGTCCTTGTGTTCTAATACTTCTCTTCCCCTCAGTGTCAGTACATGTCCTCGTGTCCTAATACTTCTCTTCCCCCAGTGTCAGTACATGTCCTCGTGTTCTAATACTTCTCTTCCCCTCAGTGTCAGTACATGTCCTTGTGTTCTAATACTTCCCTCCAGTGTCAGTACATGTCCTCGTGTTCTAATACTTCTCTTCCCCCCAGTGTCAGTACATGTCCTCGTGTTCTAATACTTCTCTTCCCTCCAGTGTCAGTACATGTCCTCGTGTCCTAATACTTCTCTTCCCCCCAGTGTCAGTACATGTCCTCGTGTTCTAATACTTCTCTTCCTCCCCAGTGTCAGTACATGTCCTCGTGTTCTAATAGTTCTCTTCCCCTCAGTGTCAGTACATGTCCTCATGTTCTAATACTTCCCTTCAGTGTCAGTACATGTCCTCGTGTTCTAATACTTCTCTCCCCCCAGTTTCAGTACATGTCCTCGTGTTCTAATACGTCTCTTCCCCCCAGTGTCAGTACATGTCCTCGTGTTCTAATACGTCTCTTCCCCCCAGTGTCAGTACATGTCCTCGTGTTCTAATACTTCTCTTCCTCCCCAGTGTCAGTACATGTCCTCGTGTTCTAATACTTCTCTTCCCTCCAGTGTCAGTACATGTCCTCGTGTTCTAATACTTCTCTTCCCCCCCCAGTGTCAGTACATGTCCTCGTGTTCTAATACGTCTCTCCCCCCCCAGTGTCAGTGCATGTCCTCGTGTTCTAATACATCTCTTCCCCCCAGTGTCAGTACATGTCCTCGTGTTCTAATAGTTCTCTTCCCCCCCAGTGTCAGTACATGTCCTCGTGTTCTAATACTTCTCTTCCCCCCAGTGTCAGTACATGTCCTCGTGTTCTAATACTTCTCTTCCCCCAGTGTCAGTACATGTCCTCGTGTTCTAATACTTCTCTTCCTTTGTGGAATGTTTCCCTCCTGCACCTTGTTATAACCCTTGATATATATGAAAGTTTCTATCATGTCCCCCTGTTCCCTTCTCTGCTCCAATCTATACATATTAAGATCTTTTAGACTTTCCGGGTAAGTTTTGTGCTGTAGACCATGCACCATTATAGTTGCCCTTCTTTATACAGTCTGTAATGTATTTATATCCTTCTGGAGATATGGCCCCCAGAACTGAACACAGTATCTAGATGAGGCCGCACCAATGACTTATACAGTAGTATTATTACTTCTTACTGCTACTGATTCCTTTCCCTATACAACTAAGCATCTGACTCACCTTCCTCATTGCTTTGTTACATTGCTCACCTGAGAAAGTGACTACTAGATCCTTTCCTCCTCAGTAGTTTCCATTATTATGCCATTAATACTATATTTAGCCTTTGGGTTTCTGAGACCCAAGTACATGATTTTGCACTTTTTTGGCATTAAACTGTAGTTGCCACTCTCTTGACCATTCCTCTAGTCTACCTAGATCATCAGTCATTTGTATTACCCCTCCTGGTGTGTCTACCCTGTTGTATATCTTTATGCCATCTGCAGTAAGACATATACTGTCCCTTCAATGCCATTTGCAATGTCACCAATAAAGATATTAAAAAGCAGATCCATTTGGCCTCCCCTAGTCAGCAAACATCACAGTTGTATTTCTTACACACATAGACTTCTCTTCAGTGGACGTTTAGATCAGACGTCAGTGGATATTGTGATTTGTTGGGCAGATTTCCTTTTTTTAGTAATATTAGTAAATAGCCCTGACTGACTGTATATTCATGCCGCTCGCTGGTTCCATAGCATAACGTGACAGTGATTGTTCTGCCTCTCAGACACTGGGGAGGAGGACACTGAAGACCAGACTGGCACTGAAGATGAGGGGGGTGCAGTGTCAATTCTCCCAGGGGCAGAGCAGCCCACCCTTCCCAGAAAAACCCCTTCAGTCCCTGTCCAGGGGATCAAGAGAAAGAAAAGTGTCCCCAAAAAGCTACTGTCAAACAAGCCGCAGGACTTCCAGGTGAGTGAACCTATAAATCTGTTCCCCGCCCAGAACCAACACCAACGGGGCTACCAATAGTGAACGTGAGTGGTTCTGTGTAAGGATGTCAGAGGATTCTGATTGGTTATGCAGCGTCAGCCGTCCAATCAGCTGACATCAGCACTCTTGCACAGTAACAATAGTGAACGTGAGTGCCTCTGTGTAAGGATGTCAGAGGCTTCTGATTGATTATGCAGTGACAGCCGTCCAATCAGCTGACATCAGCACTCTTGTACAGTAACAATAGGCCGATGATTGTCACATTGTTTTACCTCCATTCTTTAGTTCTCTAGTCGGAGAGATTGAGGCCATTTATGTCACTCAATACATTATATACCCTGTGCCTCGACTATAAAGAGAATAGTTCTGTATTATTTTGTCACATTGGGTCTTATTCATTAAGGCACCATCGTATTGTGCTTTTTTTTTTTTAAACTCACTTAATTCGGGCACACGCACGTCCTTATTCATCTACAAGCGGATCTGAAGAAACGTCACTTGTTCAATACGGGTCTATGTCCGCTCTGCTCTGACAGACACAATACACTGCAGGATATGTATAATACTTATGTGGAATAGAAAGTCTGAGCAGAACGCACAGTGAAAAAAATTATTCATTTATCGTCACCTGTAAATAATAGTCATTAATGAAAAAAAAGATATATATATATATATTGCCATGTAATTCCCATCAGCAATGTGTCATCTTTATTGATGATTGGTACATTAATCCCACTGGTTCATCATTACTGACATCAGAACTTCTGTAACCCTTTGAATCTCTCCCTTTTGTTTTTAAACGCTCCTTTAGATTCGCGTCCGAGTGATAGAGGGGCGGCAGATACCGGGGGTCAACATCAAACCTGTTGTCAAGGTGACAGTTGCCGGGCAGACCAAGAGGACCCGGATACGAAAAGGCAACAGCCCCTATTTTGATGAGGTATATTCAGGGTCCGCCGTGGGCTCAGCCCACGGCCCTGTGGTTGTGTTCAGTACAGTGACTGCCCTGGGCCCCTGAATTGTACATGAGGTGTCTGAACTCTTTGGTTTCTGTTCACAGACATTTTTCTTCAACTTCTTTGAAGCTCCAGCTGAACTATTTGACGAGCCCGTATTTCTGACAGTGAGTATTACTGAGCAGAGACTGGACCCATAGTGGGGGGCAACATTCTGCTGCTTTCCCTACTTACATTCCAGTTGCAGTAAGGTGGACTGAAATGAATAATTACTAGTCTAGTATTATTATTATTATGTTTTATTTATGAGGCGCCACAAAAAGTCCGCAGCACCGTACATAAAGCTTGAGGTAACAGTACAGGGTGACAATACATGGCGTACAATACATGACATACGATACGTGGCGTACAATACGTGGCATACAATACATTGCGTACAATATATGGCATACACGTAGTACAAAACAAAATGCAGTAAGCAACGTGTAATAAATATAGACAAAGAGTAATATGTATAAACAAGTACTAATTAGCAGAGAGAAGTACATAGGGCAAAGAGGTAAAAGTGGATTTCAATGTACAGATAGGAAGGGAAGGAGATATGTAGGGGGTGAATAAAGCGATGTGTCTGTGCCCTGTGCCCAGTTTGGTGGGCAGCACTAACAGGATCAGTGCAGAGATGGAGAAGAGGCGGCACGGGAGAAGAAGAAAGACGGGGGCAGGAGTCAGGTGAGGAAATGGAGAGAAGAGGCGGAGGGCTAAGGGCAACGGAAAACAAGAGGAGGAGGACATGAGGAAAGAGGGCCCTGCTCAAGGGAGCTTACAATCTAAAGTTGAGGGGGAGACTGACTGGAAACAAGGGGGGTGAGAGGGGGTGAGGAGCAAGAACACTGCGGGGAGAGGAGCAGGAGTAATACAGAGGGGGAGGTATAGAAATGTTAGTTAGAGTGAGAGAGAAGAGGGATGGAGAAGGGCAGGGTTAGGCGGAGGAGGGGTAGGCTAACCTGAACAGGTGGGTTTTAAGGGAGGGTTTGAAGTCTGACAGGCTAGGTGATAGCCTGATAGAACGGGGGAGATCATTCCAGAGAGGGGGACAGCACGGGAGAAGTCTTGAATGCGGGAATCAGAGGTGGAGATCAGATGGGAGGTGAGGCGGAGGTCGTTGGATGACCACAGTGGGCGAGAAGGAGTGTGAGTGGAGATGAGGTTGGAGTGATATGGAGCAGTGGAATTAGAGAGGGCTTTATAGGTGAGGGTGAGGAGAATTCTGAAGACGTGGGGGAGCCAGTGACGGGCTTGACAGAGAGGGAAGGTAGATGAAGACCAGCTGGAGAGGTACATAAGTCGGGCAGCAGCATTAAGTATAGACTGAAGAGGAGCGAGACGGGAGAGGGGGAGACCAGTAAGGAGGAGGTTGCAGTAATCCAGGCGGGAAATGATCAGAGAATGGGTGAGAGTTTTCGTGGTCTCGGAGGAGAAGAAGGGTCTGATCCGGGCTATGTTACAGAGATGGAAGTGGCAGGATTGGACAAGGGATTGAATGTGATGGGTGAAGGAGAGAGGGGAGTGAAGGGTGACCTTGACTTAGTAAGACATCGACAGCTGTATGGGTGACATTTTCTGCAATACGATCAACTGTAGATGGTGAAATTCATTTTACAATCCAATAGTTTACTGTAGACAGTTCCCATCCAAAGGATCAGATTGAAGCTAGTTGACGAGTGTGTAATGTAATTATAACAATCCTACAAATATCACGTAGACGGCAAATGTCTTTCCATTCTCTTAAATTCTAAATTGCAATATATGTGTAGCAATAATGGTATTTTCTCTCATCATGGAATTAAAAATAATTTGGATTAAAAATGATGGAAACATTGGCGGCTTCAGAAACAAATGAACTGATCTGTGTGGGCAGCGTGATTATACTTCTCCGTACTAATATAGAGTCCCCCGTACCATTAGTACAATCATCTAGACTTCTCTGACTGTCCTGGCTACATCTCAGGTCTGTGCTGCAGGAAGATGATACCTTTTAAAAAAAACAAAAACAAATATTCAAATTCAAGTATCATTGTGCCTTTTGGAAGAGATGCTTTCCAAACAGTATGACAGTGCAAGCCTGCACCCAGGACCCTCATCTCTTTGTCCTGTGGTATTACTTTGTTTGTTCCCAGCTGTGAAACACTGCACGGTGGCTCAGTGGTTAGCACTTCTGCCTCACAGCGCTGGGGTCATGGGTTCAATTCCCGACCATAGCCTTACCTGTGAGGAGTTTGTATGTTCTCTCTTTTGTTTCCTCCCACACTCCAAAAATATACTGGTGGGTTAATTGGCTGCTAACAAATTGACCCTAGTCTGTGTGTCTATATTAGGGAATTTAGTCTGTAAGCCCCAATGGGGCAGGGACTGATGTGAGTGAGTTCTCTGTACAGCGCTGCAGAATTAGTGGCGCTATATAAATAAATGATGATGATGATGATGATGCACAGCGTTTATAAGAGTTGACTTGTATTCCTCGATACAGAATGACGATGTCACGGCTATGGATATTTTATAGATCCCTTTTGCCACTACTTGGGTGTTATTAGCAGTGGATGGTGGAGGTTGAACAAAACACATTAGATGATAGTAGCGTTGCAATATAATATATTGATAGATGGTATAACAGCAACGGTATAAGATATGTTGAACTCAGCAAGCTGAGTACACGACAGTTCACAAAATACAATGAAATCACGAAAGATGTTCAGTTGGTAACAAATAGCAAGGGCATGAAGATTAAATGCACACTAGAATAACGGAACTGGCTACTAGCTTGGCAATATATTCTTAACAACAGTCCAGCAACTAATATTAGGCAGAGTAATAATAATAATAGCTGTGCCAAACATAGAACCACAGATGACAAGGTAACTCGATTGTAGTTCAGTAGAGAATACAGGCAGCCGAGCAGAGAGGTAGTTGAGCCAATCAATATGAGTGCAGATGTCATAGGCAACTCACGAGACAGTTCAGTGTGCAGATGTAGAAGTCCAGCACACAGGTAACAGCCGTAGGAGATTCAGAAAGCAGTGTGGTACTACAAGTACCAGGTATGGTGGTTGTAGATTTAGAAGTCCAGTACACAGGTAACAGCAGTAGGAGATTCAGTAAGCAGTGTGGAACTACAAGTACCAGGTATGGTGGTTGTAGATGTAGAAGTCCAGTACACAGGTAACAGCAGTAGGAGATTCAGTAGGCAGTGTGGAACTACAAGTCCCAGGTATGGTGGTTGTAGATGGAGAAGTCCAGCACACAGGTAACAGCAGTAAGAGATTCAGTAAGCAGCGTGGAACTACAAGTACCAGGTATGGTGGTTGTAGATGTAGAAGTCCAGCACACAGGTAACAGCAGTAGGAGATTTAGCCTACACCAAGGTAGACTGAGTAACACGAAGATCAGGCAATAAGCCCATAACCTTGGGAGGTTCATATAGTGCTCCAGGACCAATAAGGTTTAGGGAGTGGTCCATATCACAGTAGCTGGGAACACCTGTGAAAGTAAGGTCTGAAGGAGAAGCAAGCAGAATCATGGTTCTTAAAGGGAAAGTCACAGAGCCGGGACCTGATTAAGGGAGCGGCGTGTGACAGACGCTAATGTTGGTGTTACCCTATAACCAGTTACTCGCTCCCGTCCATCTTGACCTCACATGCACTTATCTGAATATATTTTCTTTTTTCCAGGTCCTGGACTCCCGCTCCATGAGAACTGCTTCCGTTGTTGGAGAATTCCGCGTAAGTCCTACAGAGAACCTAGCAGTGCGCTAAACTCTCCGGGATTTGTATTTAGGGTTGTTTTAAATGTCTGGAAATGAGGACAGGAGAGAGTGAGTCTCATCTACCAAACTGCTGAACTGTAGCCCCAAAGCGGAAAAGCCATCTTGTGATCATCAGGTGCACCCATGCCCCTCAGTTTGAACCTTCCAGAATTATTGCTGCAGCTCGAGATGTTTAAATTATTGGCCACACTTGAATTAAACATGATATCCACGTACTTCATATCTTACATCAGACATGAATGAGATTATACTGAGAAGTCTTGTAGGTAAATTCCTTACCCTGCAGTTAGTTAAGGGGAAGATCCTAAAGTTATAGTGGGTTATAGGTAATTTTACTTTTTTCATAAGTGCCCACAATCCTTTAAATGACCTCACAGATTATTTGCAGGGCCCTGTGTGTGCGCTAGGCAGATATAAAGTCTTGTTTGTGCAAAGTGAAACGCGTTGGGTGTCCATTTATTCTGCAGCTCATAACTAGGAGATAAATAACGCTGATTGTTATATTATTCCATGAAGTGTTTCCTTACTCACACAAACGTCTCTTTTCCCCAATGCAGATGGATGTTGGGATGATTTACGGAGAACCAAGTAAGTGTCGCCCTGGGAATGTTCAGGGATAGGGTTCAGTAAAAGTATCGCCCCTTGTTCACCCCAAATACCAAAGCATATGGTGACATAGGCAAACCGAGGGGGAGTTTCCTAGTGTCTGGAAACCCCCTCCCAGCATGGGGCACTTTATGCTTGAGGTGGCTGGACCCATGTATATGATGGGGATAGGAACAGTTGGAGAGCAGCCAAGCACTGTCTAAAGTTATAGCCACGCCCCCATGCATGCTGGTCACGCCCACTGGCAGCGTAGCGTGGAAACCCCCCTCTACAAATCCTGCGTTTGACCCTGGGTGACTGTATGCCGAGGGGATTACACTACTATACAGAATGTAATAGTTTATCACACTGCGCACAGTCACCTCAGCCCGCGCACCAAGTAGCTCATCATACCTCCGGGGCTAGACCCGTACTAGTTACCAGAACCCGTGTTCCTCCAAGAACTATATCCCGGGCAACAATAGCAGCGGATCCAGTAGAGAACTAATTGACTCCTCCTTGTCCTTGTCCTTTAGTCTGTCCCCTAGACCCTGCCCCCTCTATGACCTGTACATAAGTATCACCACAGTCCTGCTTTGTTAACCCTTAGTGAGGCCGATAGTTATGTACCAAACCTCAGCTTCTATTCCCCCTCTGGCTTAATCCATCTCTCAGTTCTAATTCCAGCCTATTCTCCCGTGCTGCTCCCCTCCACTGGAATGACCTCCCCCGCTCCATCCGTCTCTCACCCAGTCTGTGCGCCTTCAAACGGGCACTTAAAACTCACCTGTTCCTCAAAACTTATCAACCATCCACTTAACCCTTACCTTGTTGCTCCTTCGCTAACCTCCTTCTCTCGATCTCCCCTCTCTCCACCAGCCCCGCCTTTCTCTCCCTTACTTTAATGGCTCCCTCTTGTGCCCGTTTGTCCACCCTCCCTTAGGATATAAGCTCCTACGAGCAGGGCCCCTCTCCCCTCCTGTCTCCATACCCGTTCTTCTGCTCCATCTTCGCCCATATGTCTGCCCGGAGTTCTGAAGTATTGGTACTTTGTGTTTTTTGCTCTGTACTATGTCACCCTGTATGGTCTCCTGTTTGTACTGTGTACGGCGCTGCGGAAACCTTGTGGCGCCTAACAAATAAATGATAATAATAATAATATAAACTTTCTGGGCCTGATTCATTTAGGAAAATAAGGCAAAAAAAGTGAGGAAGTTTTCTCCTGTACATAACCATGTTACAATGCCAGGGGCGCAAAATAGTTATTATTTTGCACATAAGCTAAATACTGGCTGTTTTTTCATGTAGCACACAAATACTGAATTTGAACTGAAATACAACTGAATGTTATGTTTACACTTAAATTTAAAGCTGATCTAGGACATGCCCTACCCCAACTATAAATCTGTCCTCACATTTAAATTTACCTCCCCCTCAAATGCAACATGGCTTTGCCAAGGTGCTTTACTTTCCTTAATTACTCTGTGTGATAATGCAACAATAGCGCCATCTGTCGTTGTTTTGAGGAACAGCACACAGTCTCCCAGCTTACACACAGAGGGCCTGAGTCATGAAGGAACGTATACTGATCGCAACGTGCGTTTAAACCCCACGTAACTCGGCTCCCCGTACTCCCGAGGTCTACAAGAGACAGATCTAAGGGTATGTGCGGTGAGGACTACGGGTGTAGTTTTACTGGCCCAGACACTGCAGGATACGTACTATACCTGTGTGGAATACAAAATCTCAAAAGAATGCACAGAAAAAAATATATGAAGCAATTAATGTTACCTGTCAATAATATAGTCATTTATGATTATAAATTGATAATTAGATATTTTTTTTAAATAATTTTATACACATTGTACATAACGGACATTTGTACAGTTGCTCCTGATTCCAGGCACATGTTACAGCATGCATACAATACTGACATCACTACTGATCAGGACTTAGACTGTCCCTGTAGCTGGAGCAAGATATACGGCAGAAAAACAAGTAACTTTGAGGTGCTCAGAGCTTGATTCGGACGTAACTGCGTGCGCTTGAGATTGGCGCACCACTGCTGTGAAATGATTACGGCTACACGCCCCTCTCCGTCCCTGAAATCATAGGCTGTAGTAAGTGTCTAATGCGGCCCCGCACTCAGAAGACAGGGCTGCATTCACGCCTGTATCTCCCGGTTCTGGGCTTACGCAGTGTGATTTTGCCTGCACTATGCTCAAACCTGGCAGAAACGTGACTCAGGCCCAGAGGGGGTGATTCATTAAGACACACAAAATGGATGTATTCTGCTTTTCTTTAAAAAAAACACGCACTTAAATCGGGAATACGGGCATCGTATTCAACAAAGGGCGGTTGTAAAGATACGTCTGGTGATAATTACGGGTCTAGGTGCGCTCTGCTCTAACAGACAATACACTGCAGGATACGTCCAATACAAATGTGTAATGTAAAGTTACAAAAGAACGCACAGAAAAAGAATTCCAATAATGTCATCTGTTAATAATAATATTAATAATATAGTCATTGATGACAAAACATAAAAAAAGTATTTTTCTAAAAAAATATTTCTTTCCATACAATAAATTTATTAGAATGTTATTAATGTCTACAGTACATAAAATACATTGTTACAGTTGCTCCTGATTACAAACACATGTTGTAGCTGCATACACAGCCGTCATCACTAGTAATCAGCACTTACACCTGACCTGTAGCTGGAGCAAGTGGTACGACAGAGAGATGTCCAGAGCTTGATTCAGACGCTGCTGGGTGCTCTCCATCTTGGCACCCCCTTACTGTACACTGACTACGTCCATACGCCCAGTCCCCTCCCCTTTCCACCCTTTGAGATCGTAGGCTGTATTTAGGGTCCTTTGCGCTGAAAGATAAATTGGACGTTGCTGCGTTCACTGGCGTATGGCCTGGTTTTGGGCATGCAGAGAGCGATTTTACGCAGATTACTACAGATGTGTATCAGCCGGCCATAATAGACAGGTACCAGCAGCCATTTTTCCGGAGCCTTGGTACCTTGGCAGGAATTGGAGACAACTTGTACACTTTGAGCAGATGACTGGTTAATAGTTGACTGTCCCGTGTCCTAGCTCATCTCACTCCCTAATGTCAGATATTTAAAGACAATTTTAAAGGAAGGGGTCACTCAGTTTAATGGGAATCACGGATAATCCTTTTTCTCAGCTAATCAAGTCCAATATGTCATCTGAGCTCATGTGACTAAACCGTCTCTGGGTTTTGTATTAATTCCAAATTCCTGGTTATTCTACAAAATATTATCCCTCATTATACAAATCTCTTGCTCAGTGGTTCAGCTTTTAAATACAGAGGGAGTTCCAGACACCGTATTACACTGGACCTATTTACAGGGGTTATCCCCATTTGAACAATACTCCTGTAGTTTATATAAACCTGTCGTACCTGCTCTGTGAAGAATCTCTGTATTTCACAGTTTCAGAGCAGGGACCACGTATTAGAAAGGGGGTTTGGACAAGGCTGTGGAAGTGGACTGAACATCTCCGTCCGATCTACCAGCAGGTCTATAGTGAATGCAGCAGGTGATTGGACAGGATTTGTAGACATCCAATCAGAGGTCAAGCTGATGGCTCCTCCCATCCAGGTAGCTTGAATCTACAGCATGGCTCCAGTCCTCTCTTCAGGTATCAGGTTATTAAAGAGAGGGGGTCATGCCGAAATGGAAACCCCTTTCATGCTAATGAATCCCTAGACATAGAGTTTAGCAGAGGCTCCTATAGATAACTCTCTGGCATAACAGGAGAAGTCACTGTGGGATAACTGTTGCTCCATGTTTATGCTGCCTGTATATTCCTTTCATTATTATTCATTATTACATTCATATATTGCTCCGTATGGAGTGTTCCTATGACAGACACTGAGCCCCTGTCTCTTTCAGAGCACGCGTTCCTGAGGAAGTGGCTGCTCCTCTCTGACCCCGAGGATTTCTCAGCTGGTGCTAAGGGGTATTTGAAGGTCAGCCTGTTCGTGGTGGGCCCCGGGGACGAATGTCCTGTGAGTATACAATTCCTGTTCCTGGAATATAGAACTCTGTCACCTAATACCACGTCCACCATGTTTTGTTTCTGCATCACCTCTGTCTTTCCCGTCTCTTCAGTGGATTTTTTCTGACATATTCCTTCCAAAATGAAGCGTACGTCCATATAGCCTATTTCTAATGCCGACAAGTCATACACGTGAAAGCTGCTGTATATTGAGTCTGTTTATACTGGTATAAAGCCATTACACTAAAATCAGGGCCGAGAATTAGGCCTAATCTGCTCACCTCCTCTGACCGGGACTCACGGGATTCCTTGAGTTAGCGCTTGTGTTTCAAAGGTTGTGTTACTTTACTTCCTGTGAAATATAAATGTCACTTTATTCAGTTGAAATGGACGTCACGCACTTTTTGCCTAAAATTTTATTTTTGTTTACATTGTTGTTTACGCGGATTGTTTACGCCGGTCTTTGTATGGACAAAATCGACCTTTGCTGTTTGATGCACTGTGAAATGTAAGCGCGTTACGTGGGGACGTCATTTGTAAACTTTGTGCTGCTTAGCGTAGCGTTCTATAAATAGTCCTCTTAGTCTGTGATTGGCAGAGTAACTGGTTTTGTGTCTATGAACAGATAGAGAAGAAAGATCCCGTAGAAGACAAGGAAGATATTGAGGGGAACTTACTGCGTCCGGCTGGAGTGTCTCTCCGAGGGGCCCATCTCATACTCAGGGTTTACAGAGCTGAAGATCTGCCGCAGAGTAAGTAGTATGAACGGGACGAGTGGCCGTGGCTGTTGTTTATATCGTTGACTCATTGCGTAGATCTCTGTTCTCCCATTGGGCGAGCCTTGCCCGGTTACTGAAACACCCCGCTCTTTCTTTCATACCTCAGTGGATGATGCTGTCCTAGACAACGTCAAGCAGATCTTTGGATTTGACAGCAACAAGAAAAATCTGGTGGACCCTTTTGTAGAAGTCAGTTTTGCAGGCAAAATGGTAAGTGAAAGGTGTGAGGTTTCTTCTCTGTGGTAAAATTGTATATTCTTATTGTGTCCTCAACAATGATGTGCCCTTATAAATAATCATTACACTGGATACTACTTACTGGTATAACTCCTGATTGTTGAAATAGTATTCCTGCCTGAAATTGCCTGTTCCCTGCTTACTACTCAGAAACACACTGTTGCTGAAATATGACATAGCTGACATAAGTGAATATCTGACCTTCATTACTCACAGCTGTAACTATGGAAACAATCTGTGCAGTTCAGAGTCTTCAAGAGGTAATCTCAGGCAGAAGTCCGATTTCAAGGGACAGAAGTTAATCCAGCAAATTGTATCCAGTGAAATTATTATTTATTAGGCATTGTGATGTACGATTAATGCTACCCTTAATTTTTATGGTTTTATATTTATTTTTAATTTTCTAGCATTCCCAAACTTTTAGGCCCAGCGAGCCTTCTCCTGCACCCCCATGACGGCAGATAAGAACCGCTTGGTCCATCTAGTCTGCCATTTTTTAACCTATGATAACCTCAAACCCTATTTGATCCTTTATTCTTTGTAAGGATATCCTTATATCTATCCCAAGTATGTTTAAATTGTTCTACTGTATTATCCTCTACCACCTCTGATGGGAGGTTATTCCACTTATCCACTACGCTTTCAGCGAAGTAGTTTTTCCTCTGAACCTACTTCCCCCCCAGTGTCAGTACATGTCCTCCTGTTCTAGTACTTCTCTTCCTTTGTAGAATGTTTCCCTCCTGCACCTTGTTATAACCCTTGTTATATGTGACAGTTTCTATCATGTCCCCCCTTTCCCTTCTCTGCTCCAAACTATTAAGATCTTAGTCTTTCCAGGTAAGTTTTGTGCTGTAGACCATGCACTATTTTAGTTGCCCTTCTTTGTACAGTCTCTAATGTACAGAACATTGCTCGTCAGGACCATATTATAACACTATTGTTATCAGTGGATATATCGGTGCCCTACCCGGCATACAGAGTCTCCTTTTCCACAGTAGTCTGGTTATATAACTATTTATTTGAGAATTCATGTGATGTTATTATGACAGTTGAAGTTAACACAGCCGGATGTCCTCTTCAGTTACATAATATCTTAGTTGAGGGCCGCACACATGTACAATTAAACTGTGCTTCCACCTGACATTGAGTAGAGGGGGCAAAAGAAGAAAGGATAGAGAGGAATTGTGTATTCGAAGGCACTCCGTGATATCAATAATAAATTAAAATATCCATTTCTTTATTAGTATACTTTAAGAAAAAGAAGATTGCCTTGAAAAAGCATGTAGCGAAACGCGCGTTGGCGTTTACCCTGCTACTGTGCTTAATCACTCCTCATTAATTTGTCTAAATTTAGTAATCTTGGATACCACTTAAACCCTGTATGGGTTATACAATAGCATGAGTGTGTGTGTGTGCATGACTGTAAAAACGGCAGACTTCCAATTTAGAAGGAGCTCTAACAGACACATTAGATGCCTGTTTGGTAACAGAGTAATTGATCATCCGAACATACAAGTGGAATTACTGGGGCAATATAGTGCCAGATTATACAACTAAACTATACAATCGCTAGGCAGAGACTTTATTCAAGTCCTAGTAATCCCATTATAGATACACACAAATGCTTAAGCCCTTATTGGGCTTTATACAAAAGCATGTATTGCCGATTAGTGTGATCACATTAAGAGTGTGTTTCAGATTTATATGGAGTTCTTATTACATGAAGATATCCCATTACTGACCAATACAGTTACTATAAAGGATTATTGGGATATTGGATTGATTAAATAACTGCCAGAGACTCTATCCAAGCTCATCACCCACATATTGTTGCAATTAAGGTTACCACGACATTTAGTCTAATTTATACCACACATATTCAAATCATCTTGATTTGGAGGGGTATCCAACTGTTGGATTGGTCCAATATAGGAGTGATTACTATATTATACATTGAATACTTATACATATAAATACTAAGTAGCGGGGCATAGCAATTTATCTTGCTATTTTAATTCACTTTAATCACTTTGGTTTTAATATTTCGCTATTCAATTAGGAGGGATTTTCTTAAAGTATACTAATAAAGAAATAGATATTTTAATTTATGATTGATATCGCGGAGTGCCTTCGAATACACAATTCCTCTCTATCCTTTCTTCTTTTGCCCTAATATTAGTTATCTGTGTAGAAGTGCACCATCCAGTAACCATATTATTTAAACATTTACAAACTGATAAGAATTATGACACTGGAATAGCGATACCTAGTGCAGTGGTATTTTCTTTTGCAATTGAGTAGAGGGGGGCCTGCTCATTGGGCATAGAAATTACAACAGTAAAGAGAGCCCTGATCTTTGGTGCAGAAGCAGACAGCGAGAGGACAAGGTTGACAAAATAAGCCCAACAAAGGAGATAGTGGCTCATTTTGATGATGAAAAGAATTTGGCCACACACATAACTCCCCCTTTCTTCCTTCTGAGTTGATTTGTCCTCAGTGTTTGGTGTCCTAACTTTACAGTCATGGCCAAAATTTTTGAGAATGACACAAGTATTGGTTTTCACAAAGTTTGCTGCTTCAGTGTTTTTAGACCTTTTTGTCAGATGTTGCTATGGTATACTGAAGTAAAATTACAAGCATTTCATAAGTGTCAAAGGCTTTTATTGACAATTACATTAAGTTTATGCAAAGAGTCAATATTTGCAGTGTTGACCCTTCTTTTTGAAGACCTCTGCAATTCGCCCTGGCAGCTGTCAATCAACTTCTGGGCCACATACTGACTGATGGCCGCCCATTCTTGTCTAATCAGTGCTTGGAGTTTGTCAGAATTTGTGGGTTTTTGTTTCTCCATCCGCCTCTTGAGGATTGACAACAAGTTCTCAATGGGATTAAGGTCTGGGGAGTTTCCTGGCCAAAGACCCAAAATTTGGATGTTTTGATCCCTGAGCTATCACTTTTGTCTTATGGCAAGGTGCTCCATCATGCTGGAAAAGACATTGTTCATCAGCAAACTGTTCTTGGATGGTTGGGAGAAGTTGCTCTTGGAGGATGTTTTGTTACCATTCTTTATTCATGGCTGTGTTCTTAGGCAAAATTGTGAATGAGCCCACTCCCCTGGCTGAGAAGCAACCTCACACATGAATGGTCTCAGGATGATTTACTGTTGGCATGACACAGGACTGATGGTAGTCCTCACCTTTCCTTCTCCGGACAAGCGTTTTCCAGATGCCCGAAACAATCTGAAAGGGGATTCATCAGAGAAAATGACTTTACCCCAGTCCTCAGTAGTCCAATCCCTGTACCTTTTGCAGATATTAGTCTGTCCCTGATGTTTTTCCTGGAGAGAAGTGTTTTTTTTGCTGGCCTTCTTGACACCAGGCCATCCTCCAAAGGTCTTTGCCTCACTTTGCGTGCAGATGCACTCACACCTTCCTGCTGCCATTCCTGAGCAAACTCTGCACTGGTGGTGTCTCAATCCTGTAGATGATTCAACTTTAGGAGACGGTCCTGGAACTTGCTGGACGTTCTTGGGCGCTCTGAAGTCTTCTTCACAACTATTGAACCTCTCTCCTTGAAGTTCTTGATGATCCGATAAATGGTTGATTTTGGTGCAATCTTACTAGCAGCAATATCCTTGCCTGTGAAGTCCTTTTTGTGCAAAGCAATGATGACTGCACATGTTTCCTTGCAGGTAATCATGGTTAACAGAGGAAGAACAATTAATTCAAGCACCACCCTCTTTTTAAAGCTTCCAGGCTGTTATTCTAACTCAATCAGCATGACATAGTGATCTCCAGCCCTGTCCTTGTTAACACTCTAAGCTTTCTTAACGACAGAATCACTGACCTGATGTCAGCTGGTCCTTTTGTGGCAGGGCTGAAAAGTAGTGGAAATGTTGTTTTTGGGATAAAGTTTATTGTCATGGCAAAGAGGGACATTGAAATTAATTGCAATTCATTTGATCACTCTTCATGATATTCTGGGGTATATGCAAATTGCCATCATAAAAACTGAGGCAGCAGACTGTGAAAAATAATATTTGTGTCATTCTCAAAGCTTTTGGCCATGACTGTAGTTCTCACATTCTCCTGTTTCCTCTCTATCTATATCTCTGTCTTCCTCTTTCTCACACGATTCTTTCTCATTTTAGTCTCAGTCATTATATGACACCTTTTATAAACCAACACAAGGACCAGCTCTTGTATCAGACCATCTTTCCAGAAATGCAATCATAGCCTTCACCAGAAGGTGGCGATGCTGCTTTTTATTCTGCGTTTCTTACCATTGCTGCGATTAGATCTTTGTGTTCACCAGACCCTCACAGGTTATGTAATAAGAGCCTCTCTGTACCCTGACAATGGGAGATATTCTATAATGTTATATCCCCATTTTCTGCTGCCTCTTTTTATGCTGATTAGTAAATAATCCTAAAACTCTGCCCTCCTGGTCCTCTGTAACCTGATGTGTATACGTCTTCAGCTGGCTTCCATAGCCTGTACCATTAACTTCCCTTTTAAAGTAATTGTCCTCAGATTTCGCCCAGTTGTAGTGTACGTTCTCATGTTCTGCAACCTGTCCATCTCTGATGTGTGATTCCATACTGTGCCTTGTTAATGCCCTTCCTATGTAGTACTAGAAGAGATATTATTACACGTATGTCCTTGGACAGCTCTCCTTACACTGTATACACTACTTCCTAACACTTTCCTGCACCCCTTTGAGTCATTCTGCCTGGTATTTTTATGTTTTTCGATTTTCATCCCATCTCCTGCTTCCATTGTACCCTTTTATAATATCCTTAAATCAAAATAACATGGGTGCAATGCAAAGTCATTCCTGTTGTGTGAAGTGTCCTTTATTTTGTTGCTTGTTTACACCTTGACTTGTTCTTGTTGGAATTATTATAAAATAGAAATTTCAAATTTTTAAAACCAAGTCACAACAAACCATCCCTGTAGTCTGCCTTAGACCATCAATCATTTTATTTATCTTTGTGTCGCTGGCCAGAAGGTTGATTATCTCTTTAATTCCATTTATCAGTCTTCCATGTGCGATGGGGTCAGATCTGTCCTATAGACTGTAAGCCTGCGAGCAGGGTCCTCTTACCTCTCTGTCTGTCTGTATTACCCAGTATTGTCTTATTAATGTTTGTTCCCAATTGTACAGCGCTACGGAATTTGCTGGCGCTATATAAATAAATGATGATGATGATGTGTCAATCTGATTTCTTTGACACAATCTTCCCCCAGTAAACCTATGCTGTTTGGGCAATTATAAGTTGCTGGATATGTGATATTGTATAGTTCTTTCTATCAGCACCAATCCCATGAGTTTCCCCAGTACCGGTGTCAGGCTCACTGGTTGGTGTGATGTATTGGGCAGCACGGTGGCTCAGTGGTTAGCACTTCTGCCTCACAGTGCTGGGGTCATGAGTTCAATTCCCGACCATGGTCTTGTCTGTGAGAGTTTGTATGTTCTCCCTGTGTTTGCGTAGGTTTCCTCTGGGTGCTCTGGTTCCCTCCCACACTCCAAAAACATACTGGTAGGTTAATTGGCTGCTATTAAATTTGCCCTTAGTCTTTTGCCCTTAGTCTCTCTTGATCTGTGTGTCTGTGTGTTAGGGAATTTAGACTGTAAGCTTTAATGGAGCAGGGACTGATGTGAGTGAGTTCTCTGTACAGCGCTGCGGAATTAGTGGCGCTATATAAATAAATGGTGATGATGATGATGATGCTCACAGGTCGGTGTCAGGCTCACAGATCGGTGTCAGGCTCACTGTTCGGTGTCAGGCTCACTGCTCGGTGTCAGGCTCACTGCTCGTGTCAGGCTCAAAGGTCGGTGTCAGGCTCACTGCCCGGTGTCAGGCTCACTGGTCTGTAGTTAAAGCCTTGTCTCCACTTCCACTTATGGACTTACCTGCTCTCTTCCAGTCTTTGGCAACTACCACTGTCCACAGTGACTGGTGAATAATTACATCCCATAATGTGTCCCACCTGGCCCCGTATATTTGTCCACTTTCAGAGTTATGTTAGGACCTTCTCCTCTGTAAGTGGATTTGTCTTTGACATCTTATAAACGTTCTCTCTACATAGTTGTGGTCTGTTCCCTTCTCATTCTGCTATGAATACTGAGCAAAATTAAGTACTAAGTATGAAGATAATTTGCTGTAACTTTGTCTCCCAACAAGAGCCCCATAAAAGCTATCTGATTTGCTTCCTCTTTTGAGAACCAACCAAATCTCAAACCCTGCGCTGAGTAATTTATGAATAGATTTGGGGGAAGAAACAACAACAACACAACATGGACGTACTGGCAATAAACGGAACATTTAAAAAAAACATACAAAAAATTAAAGTATATAAAAGCAAAAATTAAAATTGCACTAATAGCCCCTCTTAATTCAACGGACTATATATAATATGTAAGAACAATATCCACCTGGCTAATATAGTATTATGCACTCTGAACCACGTTAGCGGGGAAACAATGTTTCCACGCCATAATAAACGCACCTCCTGAATACGTTTTTTGTTCCATAGGAAAAGCTGCTTTAGAGTCCTGTGGTGTCGATAGGAGACCCAGATAGTGGAGTGATTAGCTGGTATTGATCTCACCAGCGCTGTCAGACCTCTGTATGATCCACAATAGGCATATAGGTATTTATCACCGTTTTGTGGTGGCTCCTTTCCACAGCAGCTTCTGAGTGTATAATCCTTTTGGTATTGGATAAAAAAATTATATAAATCTTTCTTTCACCAATGGCCTCCTCCTTGAAGAATCCAGGTAAAGTCAACCAGCTAACGAGAAATAATCCTAGTGCTAGCCCGGATTTTTCTAACGCGTTTCGCCACGCAGAGAGATATTTTCAAAGAGTACACTTGAGGGATCACTGATGTTCTTTTGCATGTCATGGTGACCAATAGGAGTCCAACTTAGATCATCAAATAAGATAGTCCACATTTGTGAAGCTATTAGGTTACAAGCTCTCCTGCTCTAAGCAAACTCTGTGGTCATGTGCAGCAAAACGATTAATAGTAAAATGTACACATTGGTAGCCACAGTAAAAACAGCCAAATAGAAATGTAATAGATGTGTTAACATTTAAGATAAGCCAGTATATTCCTGTTGTTAGATATCTAATGTTAACACTAAATATATACATAAAGGGCCTGAGTCATTAAGGAGAGCGAAGCATGAAAAAGGAGTAAGTTTGCACCTGGGCAAAACCATGTTGCATTTAACGGGGAGGTCAATTTAAAATGTGTGGACAGATTTATAGTTGGGGTAGAGTATGTCCTATATCAACTTTACATTTCAGTGTAAAAATAAAGCTATCACGTATTTATGTGCTACATGAAAAAACAAACAGCCATTATTTAACTTATGTGCAAAATAATAAATTAATTTGCACCCCTTGTATTGTAACATGGTTTGTCCAGGAGAATATTTACTCCTTTTTTTGCCTTACTTTTCTTAATGACTCAGGCCCAAAGTCATTGTTTTCATTATATTTATTTAGCAATTGTTTTATAAGATTGACATCAATAACAATGATCTAGCCCAGCCATATGGCGTCACTACAGCGGTATTACTAAAGATCACTAAAGGGAATCATTAGGACCTCCTGGATGTAGGGATCTCAGTATGAACGTACAGAATGATCCTCTCCAACACAACATCCTAAACCTATCACCTCCATGATCCCTGACCTCTGACCTACGCTTACTGTGTCCCTGGAATTGTCATACATTACCTCATGTACTGCGGTCTTCTGAATTGGATATATGAAATAGACGACAGATCCATTCCATGTAGGATCCAAGGTCTTAAGTGTCTGTTTTTATTGCAGCTTTGCAGTAAGATATTGGAGAAAAATGCAAACCCACAGTGGAACCAAAGCATCACGTTACCCATCCGGGTGAGTGTGACACAGATTAACCCATAAATGTCAGTTTAACTAACATAAAGCTGTGTCTGTGGGTTGTGAGTATAACTGTGTCTGTGGGGAGTAACAATCACATATAATTATGTGTTTGGGAGTAACAATATCACTAATAACTGTGTCTGGGAGCAACAATCACCTATAACTGTGTGTGGGAGTAATAATCACATATAACTTTGTCTGGAAGTAACAATCACCTATAACTGTGTTTGGGAGTAACAATCACCTATAACTTTGTCTGTTAGTAACAATCACCTATAACTGCCTGGGAGTAACAATCACCTATAACTGTGTCTGGGAGTAACACTCACATATAACGGCCTGGGAGTAATAATCACATATAACTTTGTCTGGAAGTAACAATCACATATATCTGTGTCTGGGAGTAACAATCACATATATCTGTGTCTGGGAGTAACAATCACATATATCTGTGTCTGGGAGTAACAATCACCTATAACTGCCTGGGAGTAACAATCACATATATTTATGTGTCTGGGAGTAACAATCACATATTACTTTGGGTGTAACAATCACATGTATCTGTATCTGGGAGTAACAATCACCTATAACTGCCTGGGAGTAACAATCACATGTATCTGTATCTGGGAGTAACAATCACCTATAACTGCCTGGGAGTAACAATCACATATATCTGTGTCTGGGAGTAACAATCACCTATAACTGCCTGGGAGTAACAATCACATATATCTATGTGACTGGGAGTAACAATCACATATTACTTTGGGAGTAACAATCACATATAACTGTGTCTGGGAGTAATAATCACATATAATTATGTGTCTGGGTGTAACAATCACCTATAACTTTGTCTGTTAGTAACAATCACCTATAACTGCCTGGGAGTAACAATCACATATATCTGTGTCTGGGAGTAACAATCACCTATAACTGCCAGGGAGTAACAATCACATATATCTATGTGTCTGGGAGTAACAATCACATATTACTTTGGGAGTAACAATCACATATATCTGTGTCTGGGAGTAACAATCACCTATAACTGCCTGGGAGTAACAATCACATATATTTATGTGTCTGGGAGTAGCAATCACATATTACTTTGGGTGTAACAATCACATGTATCTGTATCTGGGAGTAACAATCACCTATAACTGCCTGGGAGTAACAATCACATATATCTGTGTCTGGGAGTAACAATCACCTATAACTGCCTGGGAGTAACAATCACATATATCTATGTGTCTGGGAGTAACAATCACATATTACTTTGGGAGTAACAATCACATATAACTGTGTCTGGGAGTAATAATCACATATAATTATGTGTCTGGGTGTAACAATCACCTATAACTTTGTCTGTTAGTAACAATCACCTATAACTGTGTCTGCGGGTAACAATCACATATATCTATGTGTCTGGGAGTAACAATCACATATTACTTTGGGAGTAACAATCTTATATAACTATGATTGTGACGGTGTCGTTCCTCCTCCTAGTTCCCGTCTATGTGTGAGAAGATGAGAGTGCGGCTGACAGACTGGTAAGTTACTCTACATCCCCCCTGCACCAGGTACCAGCTCTCCAGTCCGGGTTATTCTTCTTTAGTTTATTAATATTGATCAATCCTGGATGTATGACTGAGGTCTGGTCTATGTTCTCTCTTCTGTAACCATCCATTTACACAGACATAGAATTATCACACTTGAGATACAAGGTTATAAGATCAATGTATAATAATGAGAGGTATATTAAACCAACACCTTGGTCTGATACTGACAGTGGTGCGATATGTACCAGATTACATCTGAGTGTATGTGAATCAGGGATCTGTCACTTTGTAGAATAAGACATTTCTCTGGGAGCTGTACCCTATTACCCCATCCTACGGCGTACATCTGGCTATAAACACTTATCACACCTTCCCCCTACAGTGATTAATATGCAGCTATTTATAACAGCGAAGGGCTGGGTACGCACCAGTTGTAGGACATGTGGTAGACCACTTTAGTCAGAAGGAATCACACAGACCTCTGTTTATTTTTAGATACCTTGTTTTATTTCCAAATTTAGTCTCAAAGACCCAAATTATATACAATATATAAATCACTGGGGACTTTAAAGCCAAAATGTGAAATTGTACTTTTTTTTTATATATATGTCAAGCGCTGCGTTTTATTTTTCTTCAAAGCCTTTTTTTGTGTGCGATTATTAGAGTCTATTATTAGTGTGTAATTTATGTAAGGTAATAGTCTATAATTTAGGTGCTATTTGCCTGTTTAGTTCCAAGAAGCGTCTCAGCTTGTTACGTTTAATGCACGGCTGATTTCTTTACCATTAAAAATGTGAATAAAAGAAGAGGAATTTGGCAACATGCGCTGCTAAGTACATGATCAGGTTTGGCCCCCGTGATCGAGCAGATACTATGAGCTACAAGGGGAGGAGGGTATTAGAATTAAACGCCAGAAAATGACATATACGGCACAGGAGCAGGATAATATGGTGTGTAGAACTGTGCGCACGTTGGGTACATCTGTATTCCGATAGAGATGATGCGTTTTCCAAGTGGTGTCAACTACTGTCAACATTTCTGTATCTTTATACAGGTTTACCTTTACTGCTCAGAACGCTGTTTGATGTATATAGCGATTTATAATCTAATCAATGCATTTCCCCGGGCCCTTATAGTTGACATAAACACTTGGTGGATGAATATTTGTACAGTGATTACTATGATTATCAGCCGGTGAGCGTCCCGTCACTAGGGAGCTTTAAAAGAGGACACGTTCCCACGTATATAGAAAAACATATTAAAGCGCCTCCCGCTCATGCAGAGCAGCATGTGCGCCAGCCGCGCAGGGGGGTATACTTACGCCCCAGGCAGAGATCCGGGTTGGCAGTGTTAGCGGTTAGCAGTGAATGTTGAAGTCACATTACCTTTATTGTACAGAATATAATAATGTAATTAAGTGTCGTATACATAAGAGAGAATAGTGTCTTAACGGTTATTAATAAATATGAAGGTCAAATTTTTAATATAAGATGTCATTAAATACAAACATCTGGGAAAGTTATTTCCTGCCATAGTTGAAATAGAAATGGTGATTAAGTATTGCTCATAGATGGCTGCCACTTGGTATATGTTGATAGCTGTAATGCTAATGATTTAAGTATCAGCTGGAGGTATCAATATGCAATCAGCCAATCAGGAGCGGCTGAAGTGCTGCTGAAATTCCTCCTCATCATTGGGTATCGCTGAGCCTGCTCTCCGGCTACAAGAGATACACCGCCTAGAAGGGGACCCTGGGGTCCTTCCACCTCTGATTATTTAAAGTCACCCTAAACGTACTCTGCCTGCGCCTGCTCGGCCTAGTTTAGTCTTTCCAGGAGTACAAGTCAACGATACATAAAAACCTGTTTATGGGCGTATGGATATTGATGGCGCACACACAGTACAGAAATGTGTATATTATGCACAATAAAATAATTGACGTATGGACGTTACTAAATTAACCCCTAGAACAGAGCGGGTGACATGAGTCGCCCCAAACACCCTAGGAATTCTCGCCCTTTTCTGGATCCTGCAGCTCTGAAATGGGACCGGAAACAATAACCACGATACGAAAATAATGACAAAATATAAAAGTGATGTTAATATATGTGTAATGATGTCTGTATGACCAGTGCTGATGTCATCGCTTATTATCAGTGAGTTCTGATGTCATAGCTTCAGGGTTCATTACGAGAACTTGGAACAACACATCCTTACTGCACCGTAATACAGATATTAGAAGTCACCTCGGCCCTGTGTGTCCCTGTGGCCCTGGTGATCTATAACACCATTAGGAGCAGTAGCCCGTTAGCTGGTTCTTTCCCTCCTTATTCCGGTGTTTCTCCCTTCAGGGACCGTCTGACCCACAATGACATCATCGGCACCACTTACCTGAACATGTCGAAGATCTCCGCTCCCGGGGGTGAGCTGGAAGGTAAGGCCCCCCCCAGTTTTCTTTGCCTCTGGTTGTGATATAGGGGTGTCTTATTGGCTGCGTCTTGGTGAAGCCTCTAAACCGCACGGTGCCGGGTTCTGTTGGTGTCAGACTTTACTGCCTGCAGCTCATGTGTGTTGTAACCACACGTTATACTTACATTGGTGTCTCTGGGCAGTAGGGTTCAGTGAGGCGTGTAAGGAAACATTACCGCAGGCAGTTAAATAATATCGTCATGGAGATTAACAAACCTTTAATTCTTTACTCATTTATGTTGAGAAATGAAAAATAACTTCCGCTCCTACTGATTTTATTTCAGCTGTTGTAGCTCAGACCCTTCTCTGTGTATAAGAGGAGGACGATATAGATGTGTGTAATATACGTTATACCAGGGCCTGTGAGATGAGGGATCCTGTAATGTATCACTGTATAGAGCAGTAGTGGGCAGCCTCATGTGTGGCCCTCTAACCTTCAGAAGGGCCACACGTTACTTTTAGTCTAATAAAAGTGCTGGAGCCAAAGAAAAAGTACCAAAGGGCCACATGTGGCCCTAGGGCCACCTCTTGGAATCGATCCTACAGATGTTTGTAAGTAATATCAGCAATATGAAAACTATAAGGGGTCGATTCAAGTCGGCCATGTTAGGAATTACGCGGCACTAATTGTATTACTATTTATACGGTAGTTTTAACCTGGATGTTTGCTCACGGACCCGAGTGCTGCAAGCAAAAATCTGCCCTAAAATTACCGTAGTAACGGTAATAGTGCGCAGGCGGCCTTATTCCTCGAATAATTTGGCCAAATTGATCAGCCCCTAAGAATGAAAAGTGTAAAGTGAGTTTTAGTTCTTTAGACTCAATTTTATCAAGTCAATTTACCAATCAATATTTTATCTTCCTCTTTAATGGATGCTGCCCTATCCTAGTAAATGTCACCACACTTAAAGCACCTTTTGTCAGTAGCTGAATTAGATCTCTAGGAACCAGTGACATCTCTGAGAGTGCAGCCTATCCAGTCACTAGGAACCAGTGACATCACTGAGAGTGTGGCCTATCCAGTCACTAGGAACCAGTGACATCACTGAGAGTGCAGCCTATCCAGTCACTAGGAGCCAGTGACATCACTGAGAGTGCAGCCTATCCTGTCACTAGGAACCAGTGACATCACTGAGAGTGCAGCCTATCCTGTCACTAGGAACCAGTGACATCACTGAGAGTGCAGCCTATCCAGTCACTAGGAACCAGTGACATCACTGAGAGTGCAGCCTATCCAGTCACTAGGAACCAGTGACATCACTGAGAGTGCAGCCTATCCAGTCACTAGGAACCAGTGACATCACTGAGAGTGCAGCCTATCCAGTCACTAGGAACCAGTGACATCACTGAGAGTGCAGCCTATCCAGTCACTAGGAACCAGTGACATCACTAAGAGTGCAGCCTATCCAGTCACTAGGAACCAGTGACATCACTGAGAGTGCAGCCTATCCAGTCACTAGGAACCAGTGACATCACTGAGAGTGCAGCCTATCCAATCACTAGGAACCAGTGACATCACTGAGAGTGCAGCCTATCCAGTCACTAGGAACCAGTGACATCTCTGAGAGTGCAGCCTATCCAGTAACTAGGAACCAGTGACATCACTGAGAATGCAGCTTATCTAGTCACTAGGAACCAGTGACATCACTGAGAATGCAGCCTATCCAGTCACTAGGAGCCAGTGACATCACTGAGAGTGCAGCCTATCCAGTCACTAGGAACCAGTGACCTCACTGAGAATGCAGCCTATCCAGTCACTAGGAACCAGTGACATCACTGAGAGTGCAGCCTATCCAGTCACTAGGAACCAGTGACCTCACTGAGAATGCAGCCTATCCAGTCACTAGGAGCCAGTGACATCACTGAGAATGCAGCCTATCCAGTCACTAGGAGCCAGTGACATCACTGAGAATGCAGCTTATCCAGTCACTAGGAACCAGTGACATCACTGAGAATGCAGTTCTGACATGCTGGTAGAAATATCAGCCAGCTTCAGATTGGTTGGTGTCAGGACTTGTCCAGTCAGAAGCCTACGGTCGGTTTAGTCAGTGCAGAGTGGCCCCAAATACGTGAGTCTAGGGGCCCAGCTGCATCACAGTAGGAGAGATTGGGAGCAGTGCGGAGTTGTGTAATTCTCCTCCCCATTGTAGTGACCCCCACAGAGTGACAGAATGGAGATTAGAACGGTTAAGTAGCACAGACTAAGGGTCTGTGTACATTGGTGTTTATTTGCTTTTTGTTGAGACATTTTTCATCCTTTTTCAACTTTTCGTATTTTTTCTTTTGTCAGGTTTAAAAACCTCCTTATACTTATATGCAACAAAACTGCATCGAAAAAACACATCATACATCATACTTTAGGAAAATCCCAATAAAAAGCAATGTTTATATATATATAATAAACAGATTGGTAAAAAAAGTGTTTGTTCTGGTAACTAAGCTCCTGTGTTCACATGGCCCTAACTCAATACAATACAGGGAGATACATCCGTCTGTATTTATCTTGTCACATTGTCATTTTATTCTGTGAGTAAACATGGTCACCGACGAGAAAAGACCACGGCCCACCATGAAATAATATCATTTACACATTGGTAATAGGTCTTCACTGGCAGAACTCTCAGCAATGGGAGTACTCTCGTTAATTGTTGGACCAGTCCGAAGTAGAGATGGTAAAATGACAGAGATTAGTCGTCAGGTTCTACTGCTTGGTTATAGAAGAGCGAATGGCAGTCATTTCTCAGGAAGCAAAACCAGTAGTGCTCTGGGTGTTGTGGGACTACAAGTTCCAGCATTCCTTACCACCCTGCTATCACTGTTTGCTGAGTCTTGTACTGGAAAGTGATCATGTCTCATCTAGAGAGTATATACCAGGAAGTAGACAAATAATGATACCAGATTATATGGGGCCATTTACCTGAGATTCCTGAGCTCCTCATGTTCAGTATTAACCCTTGCATGCAGTGCATGAATCACCGGCTTGCATGACTGTTTCTGATCTATGGAGTGTCGTCCTGTCACACCTCTCTTCACGTGTATTCACCTTCCGTACTGTCACTAGTTCTCCTGTCTGTTTTCTTCCTCCCACTATTACATTCCAATTATCGTTCTACAAAAACTTTCAAATATTGAATAATTTCATCCTCCCTCAAACCCAAGGTTGATTTCTAGAGAATTATATTAAATTCACGCATTTGGGTCTCCCCTGGTAGCTAAAGTGTTAAATATGATTGTAACGGGTTGGTATATACATTGCTATTCTATTCACTTCTGATTAAACAATCTTAAGCATTCAAAAGTTTCTGTCAGAGTACTTTGAGTGACAGGCATCTGAATATATACCGCACAGGTCTTCGAATATACGTCAGAGGCTGTGATCAATGACACACTCCCCATGTTTTCCAGCTACTTAACCCTGTGTTGTGCAATTGATTCATTGTAACTGATTTAATCCATTTATAAGGTTCTGTTAACACATAATTAATCTTCTAATATTCAGTGATCTATTAATCTTTACCAACGTTCTTCTTTATAAGACTGTCTGACAATGTTCTCATTGCAATCCTTTCTAACCAATAGTTGTTTCTTTGTGCTTCAGATGAGACAGCGGGAAAGTCTTCGGTATTTAATTGTACGTCAAGTAAAAAATTTTTTGTTATGGATCCTCAGTAATTATAATGAATAACAATGTTTAATACGTGTTCACCTCCAGCCACGTTGCTGATTAGATGCCAGTGTCCAAGTGAGGTAACGATATGAGCGGAGAGTTTGTTCCAGACACAGAGAAGAGACTTTGAAAAATCTATGTTCTTCTGCTAATGAGCTGTCACTAGCTGGGCACAGTGAGAACTCTCACCCTTAATATCTTATTTTTTCTTTTGCACATTTGTAAATTGGCGGCTTTTAGCTCTTGTGATTTGTATCCTGAAGCAAAGGTCACTTAAGTTCTACCTTTTGCATATTTTAAAAACCTGTTTTGGTGCAAAGCACGACACTAGTACTGCAGTCACATTCCTCCATGCATGAGTGAAAGTGATTCCTAATTCACGGTATTATTTCTGCATTGTTTCTGTGATAATGGGAGTCTCGTTCTCTTGAGTGCTGGCAGTTGTGTTTCTAGGCTTGACCTGCCCTATCAGTCATTCTTCCAGGTACCTCTTCCAAAACCCGCTTCGGTTTCCAGGGTCATCAACAGAGTCACGAGGACTTAACTGATAACTTGTAGGATGAATATTTCAGGAGCACAGGGGATGGTGCCAGAAAGGTGCTGTAACTCATAGCAACCAATGATATTCTATCTGATGTTTTCCCAGCACATATTAGAAAATGAAGGGAACGTTTCATTGGTTGATATCTGATATGCAGCTTTTTTCTTGTGGACCAGTGTTCACAAATCTCCCCCCAGTGTGTGTAGATGAAAGTGAAAACACTTTAAACTGAGAAAAAAAAAATTAGTGGTTCAAATTAGTGTATGCTGGAAAATGCATCGTTCAGTCCCTGCTGGGTTCTAATAAGACGTACTCAACCCTAGAGCTTGCACTCAATGGGTTATTGTAGATTACAGGTAAATGTAAGCAATTGGCCCAAGGGACTACTCCTTATGGTGTCTAGCTGGTGGGATTACTGCCTAGTTTGGCCACACGGGTGTATGAAGTGATACAATCATCATCATCATCTATTTATTTATATAGCGCCACTAAATCTGCAGCGCTGTACAGAGAACTCATTCACATCAGTCCCTGCCCCATTGGGGCTTACAGTCTAAATTCCCTAACACACACACCCACAGACAGAGAGAATAAGGGCAATTTAATAGCAGCCAATTAACCTACCAGTATGTTTTTGGAGTGTGGGAGGAAACCAGAGCACCCGGAGGAAACCCATGCAAACACAGGCAGAATATACAAACTCCACACAGATAAGACCATGGTCAGGAATCGAACTCGTGACCCCAGTGCTGTGAGGCAGAAGTGCTAACCACTGAGCCACCGTGCTACCCACATGTGATGTACTAATATTGATAAGAGAATGTCTGACAGTGCTGCCTTCTGTGATCTCCATCCACGTACGGTTCTACCACTAGCAGAGGGGGTCCCACAGAAAGACTCACACACTTATCGTTACTCCTGTTTCATGTTGACGCCTATGGACCAATGGCGGAACCTCTTTAGTAACACTGCCACCCCTGTCTGTACACTCTTATATTTTTGAAAGGATATATTGCTATGCTATATTGTAGCGCAGTACTCTCAGGTTTTGTGTGTGTCAGTACTGGGCACAATCCAAAACCCAGGACACCTATAGGCATAATACTTTTCCGCTGGTTGGCAGAGCATCCTGGCACTTTGTGAGGTTCCACCGGGGTCGGAGAGTCACAAGTTTCTCTTATTGGTAGGTGCGCCCTCTGCAGGACACTGAGTGCCAGTAGGTGAACAAGAGTTGACATTAAATATAGATACGGCGTCTGTATATAAACAAACTTTGACAGTCTTCTTCATTATTCTGTTCTAAGAACTTGTGTGTAAAAATACTATTAATTGAATGTTATGTATAATGGACAACAGTGACACAGTCATGATAGGGCAGGGGCGGGAGCTACATGCTGGCATTAGACTGGGAGAGTTACTGGTCCTTGGAGGTGTGGCAGAGAAACCTCTGGAGCGGTTGATCTATGTCTTACTGTGGTCGAGAAATTTATTTTGTGTCCTTTGATCCTAGTGGACGACAGTTTGGGATTCCTCCCGACCTTTGGACCTTGCTACGTGAATTTGTATGGCAGTCCGAGAGAGTTTACTGGGTTCCCCGACCCCTACGAGGAGCTGAACATGGGGAAGGTAAGAGGCTGTTCTTACTGTTGAGCTGTGCCGCACAGCCACCGACTACCTACATAAACCGCATTTCTCTCAACATGTGATTACCAGCTTTCTTTCCAGAATTTTCATTTGCTCTCACAACTTGTGTTTAAGAGTCGGTAACCTCTACTATTAAACATTGATAACAACCACAGCCGATGTATTCATGTGCTAAGTCGTATACACAACCTTGTCTTTGTCCAATACATTTTTTGATACTTTTGAGATTGGAGCATCACTATCTGGCATCACTCAGATGCTGCCTAGAAATCGGAAACAGAGTGACAAGCTTGCAGTCTCCTAGGTAACAGACATGCACTTACACATTGGTGGGTTCACGTAGAAAAGGACTGTGACATAGACACAAAGGGCCTGATACAGAGTGAGATGTTCGGCCGTTTGCGTGGGGTACCTTTGTGTTTTTCCACAATGCGCATGCTCAGAACGTGAACGTGCTCAACTGCGGCTTTTTGGACCGACAACTTTTTGGAGCCTACGAGGAGAGTCCCCGGGACACTGAGCACTAGGGTCACATTGTTTTATAGGGAGACTTTAGGAGGCTGAGATGAATCGTGGAGCTAAGATGAGCGGTGGTCTGTCCTCCTCAGTGCTCGCGCATGTAGGGTCAGAGCGTGTGAGGAGCCTGTCTGGGCTGACTTGGTCTCTACTGGGGGTGGAACTGGTGGGAAGACGAGAAGGATCTCTGGAGGTCACTGGAAGCATAGACATTGCTCTTAGACCTATTCTTAGACCTTAGACTAATTCTCTCCCTAAGTTGAATCTTGAACAGTTCTTCCTTTCCTACCTAAACCCATCTTCTGATTGTCTGTAAATCCCGTTTGTTTGCGTTCAGCGTGTCTGGCTTCGTACACTTCACACATTAATACAACACTGACATCAGTAAATCACATCCAACATGACAGATGGGGTGTGCATCCACCCGCGTCCCTATCAGTCCCTGTACTTGTCCCACGTTCCATCCGGCTTGTCCATCATCCAGACACAATACTCAGCTTTCCGTTCCTTCTCCTGAGCTGCTGTCAGCCTGCAAGCTCCAGCTGTTGTCCCATACTGTAGTGTTGACATGTCCTCTGCTTGGTCTTGAAGGGAGAAGGAGTGGCGTACCGGGGACGAGTCCTGCTGGAGCTCCAGACGAAGCTGGTGGAACATGCGGAGCAGAAGGTGGAGGACATCTCTTCCGATGACATCTTACGAGTCGAGGTAATGACAGCTCTCCTGGGATCGGACGGAGAAATGTATAGAAATGAAAACATCTGCTAATTCCACTAAATGATTATCCAGATCCCGCACAGTTTACCTGGGAACGATTTAAGGGCTGGTGCTTCCCTTCTCAAGGAGGAAGTTGTAAATTATCTTAATTGGGTTGCGGATGTTATTCTCAGTGTATGAATTCCACATGCAAGAGGCTAATTTGTGTTCCTTTTATTCTAACAAGTAATAAATACAGTGTGGGGGGTTTGATGGACTATGTGAGCTTTCCTCCAGGTTATTAATCTCTGTGCAGACTCTTGCTGGTCGGGCTGGTGGATAACATAGCTCAGACCACTCTGCGGGTTATTCCATGTACGTAGGAAGGAACAGCACACAAAGGTTATTAACGTAGAGAAATAAGCACTTTATTCATCTATTAGATGTGCTATAACCGGCCTCACAGAGGTTACTGTATACTCTGTGCACGCCCGAGTGGTGGAACATTGGGGTCAAAGAACTTTACCAGAACGGACCCAAGAGCTGCAAACTTGTGAGCGTGTTTTCACTGTGTGTTCAGTGTGCACACGGGTTATGTGTGTGGCCGTACCGTGGGGTGACTTCACTGGCTGCAGTAAGGGGCATATTCAATTGTCGGCGGAAACGCCGAAAATCTCACGCTTCGCGCACTATTACCGTTATCACGGTAATTTTCTCGATGGATTTGAGCTCGCAGCTCCCTGAGCCGCGAGCTGAAATCCAGCTAACTATTTCCGTAATGACGGTAGTAGTTTTAACGCGGCGGGAAAAATAAAGAATTGAATATGCCCCTAAGTGGCACATCGGGGACCAGTAACTGGCACACAGGGAATATCACACCAGAGGCTATATTGGTCACACTAGGGGCAGAAATGTGGGTATCGGAGGAACGCAGATACCAAACAATCATCATTTATTTATAAAGCACCATAGCCCAATATAACCAACATCAGTATAATATATATAGTGAGAGATACAGATAATAACAGTGACATGAATACAAAGAAGCATCAAGGAAGTACGAGGCGGACAGACCTGAGATGTAAGGTGGACAGGGCTCTGCCCGTTACATCTTACGTTCTCTTTAACAATAATATAATGTGCATTACCTATGGCCATTGTACTGGTTTCAGATTATACGTTTTACAGACATTGTCCTATTATGGATTCTATGTGGTCTGTGTAATGCCAGGTAATTTATTATATGATTTATTCTTAAAGCATTGTCTGTAGTACAGATATGTTCCCAAACACACCCGTTCTATTCTATTATCGTAAAAAGCCGCGTTAAGCATTTTTGTATAGTTCACTCATTAGAAATATATAAAACATGTTAAAAGTTCAATATGGTTTTGGGTGGATTTGGATGTCTTAAAATACTGTTTTAAGTTTTACTTATCTGCTCTACACGGATTTGTCTGCGGGTCCCCGATACGTCTACTCCCCAAGCAGAAGATCCTTCTACCTGCTCCGGGGGACTAGTTTGGGGTTGTAAAACATCCATCCCATGAATAGGAAGTTCATACATACATAACAGGAACAGATACTGAGAATTACATTGTATAGAGCAGGAGAAGTGGTACTGTGCATCAGTCTGCACATACAGAATAAGAACATATACTGAGAATTACATGCAGGAGAAGTGGTACTGTGCCGTTACCCATACATACAGAACAATACCAGATTCTGGCAAGTAAGAGTCATTTAGGACATTTTAGGACGGGGATGTACCTCTCTGTGACCATTGATGAATATGGGAATGGATTGTATTCTCACAGTCTGGGGTTAGATATTAGTCTCTATGAGTGGCGGACGTGACTGATTGGCTGAGAATGGATGGTATGTCAGCTCTTGGGACTAGATTATGTGAGGTCTAGGACTATGGCACCTGAGAAGCACATTTAATATTTCACCTCCCAGAAATATCTCCGGAGACGGAAGTACTGCTTCTTTGCAGCGTTCTACTCGGCCACCATGTTGCAGGACGTGGACGACGCCATCCAGTTTGAAGTTAGCATTGGAAACTACGGCAATAAGTTCGACACCACCTGCCTCCCGCTGGCCTCCACCACGCAGTACAGCAGAGCTGTGTTCGATGGTAAGAGTCACGGATCCCGTGTCTGACACACAACACTGCTGAGCTTCATCTATGAGCTGCATTCATTCCTCCGGATTCTAATTGCTAATAAATAAAGTTAATGTGCTCAGAGTATGAACATGCACAGTCTATAAACCTCTGCTGCTCCGTGAGCCCGTCCAGGCATCGCTGTATATTGTGCAGATCTCCAAACAGTATTATCTGGTATTAACCCTGTGTGTGACCAGTCATTGTCGTCAGAGAGAGCAGTATGACCTGGAGGAGCAAGACAGGGACTCATTAATGTAGGGACTGATAGATATAAGGACGGATTAATATAGGGACTGATAGATATAGGGACCGATTAATATAGGGACTGATTGCTATAGGGACTGATAGATATAAGGACGGGTTAATATAGGGACTGATAGATATAGGGACTGATTGATATAGGGACTGATAGATATAGGGACCGATTAATATAGGGACTGATAGATATAAGGACTGATTAATATAAGGACTGATAGATATAAGGACTGATTAATATAGGGACTGATAGATATAGGGACCGATTAATATAGGGACTGATTTCTATAGGGATTGATAGATATAAGGACTGATAGATATCGGGACTGATATAGGGGACTGATTAATATAGGGACTGAGATAAGGACTGATTAATATAAGGACTGATAGATATAGGGACTGATAGATATAGGGACTGATTAATATAGGGACTGATTGATATAGGGACTGATTAATATGGGGACTGATTGATATAGGGACTGATTAATATAGGTAGTGATAGATATAGGAACTGATTAATATAGGGACTGATTAATATGGGGACTGATTGATATAGGGACTGATTAATATAGGGACTGATAGATATAGGAACTGATTAATATAGGGACTGATTAATATGAGGACTGATTAATATAGGGACTGATAGATATAGGAACTGATTAATATATGGACTGATAGAGATCAGGACTGATTAATATAGGGACTGATAGATATAGGGACTGATTAATATAGGGACTGATAGATATAGGGACTGATTAATATAGGGACTGATAGATATAGGGACCGATTAATATAGGGACTGATAGATATAAGGACTGATTAATATAGGGACTGATAGATATAGGGACTGATAGATATAGGGACTGATTAATATAGGGACTGATAGCTATAGAGACTGATTGATATAGGGACTGATTAATATGGGGACTGATTGATATATGGACTGATAGATATAGGGACTTATAGGTGGGGGATTACTGTAGATGATAATGATGTTTCCTTATTTGGGTTTTGTCATTTTTGCCTCCTTGTAGAATGTTTAGTAGGTGCTCTGTAAGGAATATCTTATAAGCTCCCCTGAGATGTACATCTGTCCACAGGTTCTGCTCATAGTCATATATGACATTAGAAGCAGTTTACAGAAAAGCAGAATATACGTATGACAAGGTGTCCTCCAGCTCCGGGAGCCTGAGCCAGTTACAGCTCAGGAGATAGGGAGACGAAACTATTAAATTATTCACTATGTATGTTCTGTACAGTGAATATTTTATACTTGATTTTGCCTTATTCCAGTATAGATACACCCACATAAATATATATATATATATATATATATATATATATATATATATATATATATGTCATATCTATGTAAATTATATACTTATTATTGAACCTATACATATTTCAGCTGTCATATGTGTCAGCGGCTCAGATTGGCTCCAGGTCACGCCGTCTGTGCTGTGAACGACATATTGAATAAAGTGAATGTTCTGATGACTTCCGGCAGGACATTTGGAGTTTAGTGACTTTGGTTCATTCCAGTCAGTGATTAACAAGTCCACTCACTACTCTACAGTAATGTAGAACCGAGCAGCTTCCTATATCACAATTAAACACAGTGACAGAGGGCGTTTTACCCTACCCGAATAATCTGTGTAAATGTAAGTTACTAAATCTCCAGGTTCATTCACTTCATTCAGTATGGTGTTAGAGGGGCAGACTGGTGCATTTGTATTGGGAAAGCTAAAGAGTGTTTATGTATATAATATATATATATATATATATATATATATGTACTTTATATGCTGCAACATGCACATATATTAGCCCTGTGCAGGTATTGCTGCGTTCTCCAGGTAACCACTTGCTCTGTATTCCAGGCTGTCAGTATTACTACCTCCCATGGGGCAATGTAAAGCCCGTGGTCGTCCTGTCGTCATACTGGGAAGATATCAGCTACAGGACGGATGCACAGAACATTCTGCAGTATGCCATAGACAACCTGGTGAGTTCAAATACTAATATATCGTTTTTATTCTTAACCCTGGTATCCCATGCTTAGCTGTCCTGTCTCCCTGAGCCGGCTGTTAGACCCCGGAGTCCCTTTATAAAGGACCCAGCGATGTGTGTCACCCAGGGGGGATTTCTGCAGTTATTCACTTCGCTTGGTCCCTCCCACTGTGGGGGGACACGAATGCCAACACCCAGTTCTGCAAGGCAGGAAACTAAACGTTGTGGCCTTACTTACTAAAGTGGACCTGTAAAGCAGAAGTCTACCCTTTCTGTAATTTTTTTTAATAATTGTAAAATGTAAAAATACATATTTCTTATCATTGGTTTGATACACTATAGCAGAGTGTATCTAACTGGAATCTCTTTCTAAGTTTTGATCTTCAGCTGTTGGAGAATAACCCTAGAAAGAAGGTCACTGAAACATGAGTACGGACACAGTATAGTGGTGATGTAATTGGACAGTGCTGCTCACCCCTGCAGTAAGGAAGGTGGTTCCGTCCCACTCACCGCAGTGTCCTGGGCGGAGGGGGCTGAATGGTGACCAAACTAGGGGCTTTCTAAGGAAGGGGCTTTTAGATCGCCTCGTTCAGTGTTCTCAGGATGTCCTGAGCCTACAGAACGTACATCCACCGCTCATAGGTCCATCCCTCCCAGGGACTCGCATATCTGACTTACTAGGACACCTCATGTTTTGTATTTCCACTCTTGCTCTCTATCTAGTCTAGCAGGTAACCAACAAGGTTTAGAGAGTGGCAGGGTACTCTAGATGAAGCCTTGTCCCTCAGGGGCATGGGCAGGTCTGATTTCCATGAATCTATGTTCAAGATGAGGGTTAGTAGGCTACTAACTGCTATGGTCAACAGTTATGTCTGTACCGACCGCCAGAATAAACCACCTGTGGGACAATTAGGACCCTCTGTGCCATCTGCTCTGCTCTGCAGTCCCAGGTGTCGCTCCCATGAGCTGAAACCTTCCACGCGATACCTGGGGTGAGTCTGGTCCATAACTGCCTTTTGTTGACTTCATTCCCCATCAGCTGGGATGTAAAGGAGGGCGTGAAGGCACCCTGGTCCTCGAAACACAAACGCTTCCCTTTCCTGATGATTAATCGTGGACAAGTTGGTGATGGACTCAAGCGAGGAGGAAGACAAAGCTAGGGAAGATGACAAGGAGTGGTCCTCTAACAATTCGGGAGCCACCTTTGAATGTGACTAGCCTCTACCTGTGACTGATATTGTCCTCAGTATTATTAGAGCTGTACTTTGGGCTCGAAACAATGAGGACTCCCAAGACTAAGGTCCTGTGCTCCCTATTAAGGTCATCTTTCCCCCCAGACCATCTCTTTAATGAGTAAGGGAAATGCTTTCACATCACACAGCGTTGTGGAGCGTCTCACCATTTTTCCTCTCCACCCCGTGCGTTTGTGGCTCTCTAGGAGAACCAAGATTTTTCTTTTGGACAAGGGCCACACGGAAAACCAGTTAGATGGTCTTTTACAGAGTCTATTTTCCACCTCTCTTACTGTCTTTGGCTCGGCCTTTGCAACACAGATCAAACCACCCTGGACTGTGTGTCTGCTTTATCCTTCTCTTTACTTATGTCCATGCTGGACTGTTGGGAATCTGGGGAGGATCAGGGCAGTTACAGTGAGATGGAGACGTCAGTAGATGTTCTCCATCGCTCTCCCTGCTAGGGGTGAAGCATAACCTGTGGTCTGTGTCCTCTGATAGCCTGGGATAAGGGGATCTAACGTTAAGTACATGAATGATGTACTATATAAAGATGTTTTACACATACGATTATTCTGGTTTGTTGAAAATTGTGTGTTTTGACCTTTATTGTGGGTTACTTTAGACTTTCATCTTAATTTACATTTTCACAAATTTTTTCTGGTCCCTTGAAAAATGTAAAGTGGAAACTTAACCTCTATCCTATGTAGAGATCAATTTATCACATTTGACCTAGAAAGGACGTCCACAAAGATGGGCTTATCCTTTTCAATTGTTGTCATTGTTTTTGCTGTTGCCACAATGCTATTAGTTACTGTAACACAGGTATTGGGTCCAATATATATGAAAATTCCTTAAAAAATGTTTTGCAAAAAAGAAATACATTTGTATATGAAACATTGTGCGTCTTACTTAGCTGAGCCGTGAAGAAGTCACTGACGCGGAGTGTGTGGGAAGGACTAAACACGGCTCCTGTATTAAAGTATTTGGCTACGGCCTGGCCAATGTGAGGACCAGCCGTACAATAGGTCAGCATATAATGTGCGCTCATCTCATCTGTCTTACAGGAAAATAACTTGGAAAAAGTCCAGCTGGCGGTGAAAACGAGGAGTTCCCCCTATGACCTGGATTCACTGGTCACACGACTGATTGATGACATCATCAGCAACTGCAGGTACGTTCAGCAGCTGCCGCTCAGCCCTTTACAGGAGCATTTGTTTAGATTTATTCCAGACATGAAGAAGAAGACTTAGAATGTTATATCTGGAACAGACGTCCATTACTCAGCATCTGTGTATTATTATTATTATTATTATTATCATCATAGATTTGTAACGTGCCGCAGTGCTCCGCAGCACAGTACAGTAGGTAAAACAGTACATAGATAAAACAGGGACATACAAGGTAGACATAATAAATGCAGACATGAGAACAAAGGGTATTTTACAGAGCTTACATTCTAAGTGGAAGAGGGCACAGCCAGTGTCGGACTGGGGCATGAAGGGCCCACCGGGAATGCAACACTAGGGGCCCACCAGAGGTGGTGTGGTCAGCCATCATAGAGGCGGGACCAGACACTAGAGGGGGAGTGGTCAGCCCACAAAGGACAGCTAGCACCTTAGTGTAGTATATAAAGAATGCAGTGTGTGTATAAAGAATACACAGTCTTGACCTGCCTCTTAGATTGGGCAGAACAGTCACCAAAAATCAGGATTGTCGCACTAGACCAGGTTTGGCTAACGTGTGACACTCCAGTGTCTAATTTTCCAGGTGTTGTGAAACTACAAGTCCCAGCATGCTTTGCCAATATATAGCAGCTTATTGCTGGAAGGGTATGCTGGGACTTGTAGTTTCACAACACCTGGAGTACCACAGGTTAGCCAAGCCTACACTAGACTCAGAACATTTGACAGACTGTCCTACCTGTTGTTGTCACTGTTACCACCTGTGGCTGCTGGTTTCTTTAGTTGCGGCTTGTCTGCATCCTGGAATGTTGAGGGCCCTATTTGGAAAAAAATAATGGGTACATTTAGAAACGCCAACCATCCCTGCCATTAAATCAACAGCACCCACATTTAATAATTAGGCCTCTCTCCAGCCTCAACATTAAAGTAATAGCGCTCACATTTGATAAATAGATCTATTTCCGTCCAACCAACCCCAACATTAAATTAATAGTATTCCCATTTAATAAATAAACCTATTACCCTCCCTCCAAATGGCCCCAGCAATAAATCAATAGCATTTACGTTTAATACAGCCATTTCCCACTACCATTCCTAGCATTAAATAATTAATATTCACATTTAATAGATAGCCCCCCTCCCCACACTCAGCCCCACATTCAACTATAGACCCAAACCAACTCAGCATTTAGTGTTCTCTGTGCAGCTAAAGTACTCTCAATTCACACTAATTTTATATATATATATATATATATATATATATATCTAATATATAAATGCTTAGTGGTGTCTGTGTGTGGAAAAAAACAAACCAAGTTGCAGCGCCACCTGCTGGGCAGAGTTATACACTGACCTACTAAATTCTTAGTGTGTGTGGGAAAAAAAATTCAAAAAGGGCTGAAATTTGGTAGGGCTCAAACTAATTTTCGTGAGGTAATTTTACCTCATGAACACACATGTGTAGAGGCGTGCATTAGTGTGTGTGTGTGTGTGTGTGTGTGTGTGGAAAAAACTATTTTCTCAGAAAGGGCTCATCCAATTGACCTGAAATTTGGTATACTGGCATTATTTGACAAAAAAATTAGAATAGGCAAGTCAGTTAACTTCCATCATCCCCCCTTCCTCCCGTGGGAGGGGTAGTAAAGGCTAAATTTACGAGTTGAGGGGTCAAACTCATTTTCGTGAGGTAATTTTACCTCATGAACACACATTAAAAAGGCCGCTTGCGTCGGGAAGTAACACTCTTCCCCTGAGGAGGCCTGGGCTAGGTCCAAATGCATGACAAGAACCTTTTTAAGACCTTAAGTAGCTTGATTTGACTAGAATGCATGAGTATCATGCACGGGTTAACTTGTATATATATATATATATATATATATATATATATATATATTCTTTATTGTTTCCCAGGAGTTGTGGTGTTTTTAACAGTGTATAGAACCAAAGCAGGGGAACTCTCTTGCTAAGCCTTGTGACAATACCGTTTGGCTAAACCATCTACAGAATTTTACAATGATAATGTTTCCGTGATGTATAAAACAAAAGTTTTTCACATCCAGGCAAACATCTGAATAATGAAAACTTAAGTTTATTTAACACAACGGAGATATAGTACTTTTTATTAAAAGGTTAAACAATTATACCATAACAACTGAATACGTTATAATTATCAGTCTCTCTTTAGCCAACCCCTGGGCACAGTCCTGTGGTTACTAGCATTCTCCCCCTCTTACAGCCAGCAAGGCAGTCCTGCTCCAATGACAGCCTGTTTTTGGGGCACACGCTTATACAAGGCTCACAGGCAATGAGGAAAAAGATATCTGGTCCTTGCAGCCTCTGCATCTTGTTGGTACAGCATGAGTCGTAACCTCTTGCTAGTACTGGTTAACCTGGGTCCCCCTCCTGTGGAGGCTTCTGGGTACAGGTTGGGCACTCCCAATTCTGGCTCCTCGATTGGCAGGGAGTGAGGTGCTACGCATTACTTCTGGACCTCACATTGGTTGTTGCTCCACAAATTCTGAATGTAATAGACTCCCACAATAAATGTCAACAAAGGAGTCTAATCACTGCTGATTTTACTTAACCCTTTATAGCTTTTTCCTAAGATCCAGAGCATTGTACATACTTATGGTGAATGCTAGTCAGCTATCTGTGTGCATTTTAACAGTACCTGCAGTACAAAGAGGGGGCAAAAAAAGAGGTGAAAAGTATCCCTCATTCACTGTGGGAAACGAGTAGTAATAGTAACCCCTCGTTTTGCCACTTACCTTACCTTGAAAAGCTTCGGCATCCTGCTCCTCTGGGCGGCGCGGCTAGTGACAAGAAGACAGCCGCGGTAGAAACTCCGTCCTCCTCCCCTGCTGAAGTTCACAAAACACTACCGCGCAGGCGCAGAGAGCCAAGGCACGGCTCTCTGCGCCTGCGCGGTAGTGTGTTTCTTACACTGCCGCCGCAGACGACCGTCTACGAGGTGCTCCCTGCAAGCTCCGCCCCAATATCAGAGGGGGCGGGGCTTAATCGCGCCCGGGCCTACCGGTCTACAGCCCGGCTGGCCGGCAGGCCAGTCCGAGGCTGGGCACAGCTGAAACAAGAGAAGCGAGTGTGGCTCAGAGTGGAGATTGGGACAGTTGTGAGGGTGCATTAGTGTGAATAGTATTATTGGGGATAAGGTCACCTCTAATAAAGAGATTGGTTTTCAGAGAGCATCTAAAGATTTGAAGGCTGTGGGAAAGTCTGATTGGACGTGGTAGGGAGCAGCACAGGAGAAGTCTTGTAGGTGGGAGTGAGAGGTGGTTACCAGAGACAAGGTGCAGGTCAGCGATAGATCTAAGAGGGCGGGAGGGAGAGTATTTTAATATGAGATTTGAGATGTATACAGGGGTAGTGAGAGCTTTGTAGGTAAAGGTGAGTAATATGAATTTGATTCTGGACGACACGGGGAGCCAGTGTAGGGATTTGCAGAGTGATGCAGCAGATGTGGAGCGGTGAGAGAGGAAGATCAGTGATTCTGGAGGACACAGGGAGCCAGTGTAGGGATTTGCAGAGTGATGCAGCAGATGTGGAGCGGTGAGAGAGGAAGATCAGTGATTCTGGAGTACACAGGGAGCCAGTGTAGGGATTTGCAGAGTGATGCAGCAGATGTGGAGCGGTGAGAGAGGAAGATCAGTGATTCTGGAGGACACAGGGAGCCAGTGTAGGGATTTGCAGAGTGATGCAGCAGATGTGGAGCGGTCAGAGAGGAAGATCAGTCTTACAGCAGCATTTAGGATAATTGAGAATAGAAAATGAAATTAAGGTGAAAAATGCATCTGTATATGAATAGGATATATTGTATCTGTGTCAGATGTAGTGTAACCGTACAGTAATACAGTGTATATCTGTTCCTCACATCTGTACTATGATTGTACTACAGGATTAGAGTCTGGGAAATGATTGTAGGACGGGGGCTCCATATTAATTCTGTGTCTCGGTTTCAGTTTTATATTAAAGGAAATAACCACCTTCCGGCAACTTTATCTTCCCGACAAGTTTTCGTATTTTAGTTGAATAAATAAATAATATTGAATAAATGTCTGCTGGGTATAATTGTATCCAGTACACAGAGTTATCTTGTCTGTTGTTTTAGATAAAGATAAAGTTGCACAACGATTGTTCTGTGCTTATATTGAGTTATTTTTAAGGTATGTTTGTGTATTACTTGTATTGAATGATAACCGTTAGTCATTTTAATATTTTGATTATAATAGTATAGAAAGATCTGTTATTTGAGGTTTTTGGGAATGAAATAGGGAATTATTTTGGGTGAAATCCATTATTTTGAAAAACCCTGATTTAGGGAGCGCTATGGTGAAGTGGACACCTCTAAGAAGTGCTACTGTGCCTATAGTAATTGTTACTGTGCATATAGGAAGTGCTACTCTGCCTATAGCAAGTGCTGGAGTGTCTCTAGCATGTGTTACTGTGTCTATGGGAATTACTGTGTATATAGCAAGTTTTACTGTGCCTATAGGAAGTGCTGGAGTGCCTCTAAGAAATGCTACTGTGCCTCTAGGGAGTATCAATGTGCCTCTAGGAAATGTTACTGTGTATAGAGGAAGTGTTACTGCGCCTATGGGAAGTGTTACTGTGTGTCTATAGGAAGAGTTACTGTGGCTATGGGAAATGTTACTGTGTGTCTATAGGAAGAGTTACTGTGGCTATGGGAAATGTTACTGTGTGTCTATAGGAAGAGTTACTGTGGTTATGGGAAGTGTTACTGTGTGTCTATAGGAAGTGTTACTGTGCCTATGGGAAGTGTTACTGTGTCTATAGGAAGTGTTACTGTGTTTCTATAGGAAGTGTTACTGTGCCTACGGGAAGTGTTACTGTGTGTCTATAGGAAGTGTTACTGTGCCTATGGGAAGTGTTACTGTGTCTATAGGAAGTGTTACTGTGCCTTTATGATGTGCTAGAGTGCCTCTAAGAAGTGTTACGGGGCTTATTGTAAGTGTTACAGTACCTCTAGGAAGTGTTACTGTGCCTGGATTGCTGGATTGTATGTAACTCCCAGAGCCCTTCCTTCACAGCCTGTATACCCAGAGTGGATCGAGGAGGGTAACTAGATTTACAGTAATCTCTATATACCTCTTCTAATCTAATCACTAGTATATGATGACTTTGTATTACATTATTGTAACCAGAAAATCTTTGGGTCTTTCTGATTTTTCCTTTGCTTGATCTGTTTCATTGCTTCTCCTCTGTGTCCAGTCACCCACTGGCGGATGTTTCATCCATACCCGGATCCACCCAACTAGACCTCTATCTGTACCGCTTCCGACGGACCAATCTGAGCCAGATGATCCAGTCTGCCCAGAAGCTGAAGGTGGAGGAGTGCGAGCTGACGGATGTGGTGGAGCAGGCGGAAGACTGGCTCCTGAGACTGAAGACCATGGCCGAGGAGGTAACGGAACAGCTCGCACATAAAGGGGCCGACGTTACGCTGTACTTACAGTGTTATATAGACGGTAGAAGCCGCTGGTGTGATAGATTAAGTAGCCAGTAAAGAGATAGGTGAGATACGGTACTTTCCCGTAGGCGCAACCAGTATTTGGTACCTACCTAAGTTTAAGAGGAGGGGGGTAGGGTCATCAGAAGTAACGTGCGGAGACTTAATCAAATACAATTTCAAAGTACAAATATTTAAGGTCCCGTCATTTATATAAAGGGGTTGTCCACTCTTTTCTGAAAGTTCCATTTTTTGCAGTATGTAATAATTCTCAGGAGAAGGAGTCCCTGCGTTACCAGATCACCTCTGCAGGACGGCGCCGTTTCACACGGTGATATATCATCATGCAAGGAAACTTCTAAACACAGAGGAAAGATTACAACATTATAATTCACAAGATGTGACCAATATCACAAGGAGTAATTGTCTTGTCATAGCAGGAGAGAGTGCAGGACAGAGAGCGCAGGAGAGGATGCAGGACTGAGCGCAGGAGAGAGTGCAGGAGAGCGCAGGACAGAATGTAGGAGAGGACGCAGGACTGAGCGCAGGAGAGAGTGCAGGACAGAGTGTAGGAGAGGATGCAGGAGAGGGCGCAGGACAGAGGTGCAGGAGAGGATGCAGGAGAGAGCGCAGGACAGAAGTGCAAGAGAGAGCGCAGGAGAGGGCGCAGGACTGAGCGCAGGAGAGAGTGCAGGGGAGAGCGCAGGACAGAGTGTAGGAGAGGGCGCAGGACTGAGCGCAGGAGAGGGTGCAGGACAGAGGTGCAAGAGAGAGCGCAGGAGAGGGCGCAGGACTGAGCACAGGAGAGAGTGCAGGAGAGAGCACAGGACAGAGTGTAGGAGAGGATGCAGGAGAGAGCGCAGGACAGAGGTGCAAGAGAGAGCGCAGGAGAGGGCGCAGGACAGAGGTGCAGGAGAGGGCGCAGGACAGGGCGCAGGAGAGAGCGCAAGAGAGAGCGCAGGAAAAAGCGCAAGAGAGAGCACAGGACAGAGTGCAGGAGAGGGTGCAGCAGAGGGTGCAGGAGAGAGTGCAGGACAGAGGTGCAGGACAGGGCGCAGGAGAGAGCGCAAGAGAGAGCGCAGGAAAAAGCGCAAGAGAGAGCACAGGACAGAGTGCAGGAGAGGGTGCAGGACAGAGTGTAGGAGAGAGCGCAGGACAGGGCGCAGGAGAGAGCGCAGGAAAAAGCGCAAGAGAGAGCACAGGACAGAGTGCAGGAGAGGGTGCAGGACAGAGTGTAGGAGAGAGCGCAGGAGAGAGCATAGGAGAGAGCGCAGGAGAGAGCACAGGACAGAGTGCAGGAGAGAGTCCCTTGGGAGAGGAGGGAGTGTTCTGTGGCTAACCTCTAATAATATATTTTGGTTTACATAATTTGGACATTGTTCCTGTGCCATTTGTGGCTATTTACTGGTGCTTCAAAACGCTGCACTCTGACCCAATCACTGCGCCCTCATGACCTCCACCAATAATCCCCAGGAAAGTAACTCTCCCTCCTCCAGCACAATGATTAATGCTCAGTCCTTCCTCACTGCAGTATTGCCGAGCAGTAGACGTCCACTCATTGACGGACACGTACATTGAGAATTCCCCCCATGAAATAGTCCTTTGGTTGGACAGCTGGAAGAGATCAGACAGCCGCGTCTGCATCGGGCAACGTGTCCTATAGTAATATCATTAAAAGATATCTGGCAATGAATCCAGATGCAATTAGCTTTACTGGGACCAACCTCAGACCTGCCAGGGGTTTGGAAGCTGTAGTTCTCAACTGGATGTAACATAAACCCTATGGATTAAGCACAGCGCAAAATCATTTAATAATCTGTAAAAACACACACAATAAAAACATGTGTATCAATTGCACCCGTCCAATACACTCATGGTAAGAAGGACAATTAAAAACACATTTCGCTGACACATGAATCAGGGGTTGATATAATTGTATAAAAATGGAACTTTGGAGATGATTAAACGTACTTGGCACCGTCGTGCTGTTGATGGAAGTCCAGGATCCTGTCGTTTTCCTACTTGAATACGAGGGACCCAAGAATAGACCGTAGACATTTTTTATAGTGAATTTCAAGCTTTGATGTCGACAGATGATTTTCTGCTTCTGAATAAGTCTCCATAATCCCGCTCTGTATGATATTATTTCCTAAAGAAACAACGGTTTTTCACGGCCAACACCTCGCCAGTTCCACCCACGTGCGGCTTGTCAAATTTTTTTTTTGTGGCGGAGCAAGGTCATCCCAGACAAGAGTAAGGTTGGAACGATCTGTAGAACAATCTACAAGGTACTTATAAGGTCATATCTGGGGTTAAGGCTAGGTGGTCCATTCACCTTTGCCAAGTTTGGCCTTCAGCAGGGTCTTAGATGAAGACAACCGAGGTATGGGCCTTCTCCAACTGTTCCATCACTGACAAGCGTTGGGGTGGGTTGTGTTCAGTTCCTTGCACAGATATTACAAAACATTAATGATGCCTGTCTACGTTGTGGTTCTTTCTCCGTCATTTTCCAATTTTCAGCTGTATTTTGTTATGTATTCGTTGGAAAGCAGCTCTTAATATTTTTTTGTAAATCCACATTGCAGCCTCAGAACAGTCTTCCAGATATAGTGATTTGGATGTTACAAGGAGACAAGCGTGTGGCTTATTACAGGATGCCAGCCCACCAAGTCCTTTTCTCCAGGAACGGATCCAAGTGCTGCGGAAAGAACTGCGGGAAACTTCAGACGATCTTTCTCAAAGTATGTTTTCTTTCCTCCCGCTGCGAGCTCTGGGTAGAAGGTAATTGGCAGGGGTCGCCCGTGATTTTACTATAGACTAGATTGGATGTGACTGCGATCGGAACCAGAATCACATCAGAATTTTTCTGTTAGAGTTTCTCAGATCCATGGCAACAACATTTCCAGAATTAAGAACAAAGAACTAACAATATATTTTCATTATACAGTTTGCCTGCATCTGAATTTATTTTAAACCAGTCAAATGTAGCACAATATGATATAGCTGTCATAAGTCCCTACTTTCTAGTGACTATCCCTGTTTTTAAAGGTAATGCTCTTGAAAGCGTTGTATCAGTATCTCTGTATATGATAATATATCTGGACTATCTCACTGCGTCTCTATATGAGCCTTGACCAACCTGTGGCTCTCCAGGTGTTGTGGAACTACAAGTCCCAGCATGCTTTGTTGCCTGGCTATCTGCAAGCAGAGCATGCTGAGGAATGTGCGCAATTCACAAATGTTTCTTTCTAAATAATTGTAACATCTCTCCTTAAAGTCTTATTAACACCATGTCGACAGAGTTCTTTATTGTGAATTATTGCCACTAAGAGGTTATTATAATCCGTATATTACGTAACGTTGTACTTTATGATACAGATAACAGTGGCATGACGATGGCCCTGCCCAATGAGCTTACAATCTAGGAGGTGTGGGAGCAATAGCGATGTAAGCGAGTACAATAATTAGGTCATTTTATAGTAATCAACAAGTCATTAAAGTGCATTTAGTTGGAATATTTTGTTTTCAAACCCCCGACGAAAGAACTATCGGAAATTCTGTTGAAACAAAGACTTTAATGAAGGAAAAAAAAATTACATTTTGCAGGAACTAAAGGCTGGATTAACAAAATATACATTTTTTAAAAAAATATGGTGTCAGTGTGACCATGTGCTTCCCTTGTAAAATAAATACTGGCCCTTTATGTCCCTAAATTATGTTTCTAATTGTTTGGGAATTGATGGTTCAAGAAGTGATTAAATCATTATTTTAAGTACATGCAAAACCTGAAGTTACCATTGTTGTTTCGGCTCCGTGAGGTGACATTCAGGAGCATGCGTCACACATTGCACAGATGTGTAATTACGGCGGGACGAGGGAGAGCAGCCTTTAACCACCCCAGGGATGAAGTGACCGGATGGATATAGTGTATTTGATGCGCACAGCTGGTTGTAGCTGCAGACCAGCGGTTCATGTACAGGATGCAGCCTGTAAGATCACAGTGTTTGGCGCCCTAAATCCCGCCCCATCCGCCAGCCGCAGCTTTTACACAGAACAGTCTTCTTCCCCTGCAGGGCCTAATGCGTAATCTGGCCCTAACAACACTCTCTATCTGAATGACAGTCTTACAGACCCCCCACCCACCCCCCCAGACAGCAATTATACAATGTATAACATGTTATAACGTCCTTCCTGATATCTTCTGTCTCATTCATTCTTCTTTGCAGTTTCCACAAGAAGGAAACAAGGGGGCGAAGATGCCGGCACAGCTGCGGGTACAGCTCTGGCTGGGGCTATCCGTGGACCAGAAGGAGTTTAATCAGTCTGCCCAGGGGAAGCTGTCTGTGTTTGCCGAAACTGTGAGTTGTGATTGGCAGACAGTCTGTGTTATGTCCCCGCACTAACCTACATGGGGCACCGTAACGCTCTCTTACCCTAATCTCCCTCCGGGGGAGGGCTGGGAAATTTTAGCCTGGGGGGCTAAAGACTTGTATCAGCAGGATATTGTAAAGGAAAATAAATGCAGGTGGCCCAGTGACCCAGTCCCTGGTAGCCCAATATGGGGCCGGATGTCCCCCTG
>NC_134402.1:12649277-12787471 GCF_038048845.1 Mixophyes fleayi
CAGACATCCAAGGTGACTTGTATTATCCATAATAAATGTACAGATGGGGAGGGGGTACATTACACACTATAATATTACACTGGTGTGATGACACCAGAACTCACTGTGATAATAACCGGGAGATCCGGAGAGATGTCTGCCCATGTACGGGGGACTGATAGATCTGTAGGCACATTCACTCAGTGGGTAATCAGCGGAATTATTCATGGGGTCACACATGACTGGGGTACGGAAACAAAGTGAGGATTAGAGAATGAAGAAACATTTCTCACTATATATTTACGTTGAATTATTTTATCATTACGGTAATGGGCTGTGACATTGAGATGATTATTTACATAATTATGCTGTGTCCTCAGTAATGGAAAGACTGGGGGCTTCCAATGAGCCTCCGTGCACTTGGGATCAGCCGGGTAAATTACAGGGGTAGGAAAAGACAATGTCGCGTGTAACACAAGTTATTATCGACGCTTCAGTCCACAGCACACAACATCAGTCCAGATCAGTAGCTGTGTAATACGTTTACCTTGTATTACCCAGTATAACAGTGTTTCTGTTACATGAAGCAGGAATTACCGTTTTGGCAATATACACTAACCTATAAATATATTCTCTACACAAACACTGTGCCATATTGGTTGAGAACTGAAAACATATTGACACGTACTTCCCATGTGTGTGAGCTCTTTGTGAGAAATGTCACTCAGCCAAATATAATATCTGCACATTTATATCATTTATATAGACATAAACTAGATGACATATATCTTATCCTGCCATAGACTCTCTCCCTGAAATCCTGCCCATCACATCAAGGAAACCCTCAGGTCTGTACTCATTAACCTGTTTCATTAATATCAGTATTCCAACGTATCAGTTATGTACGTGTGATTTACACCACCACCTATCTTCAGCCATATAACCCCTCAATTCAGCCCACGCCTGTACCCCGGGCAGCCTCTGAAACAGGTTGTTATCATGTTGTCAGCGATCCATCTTCAACAGGACTTTGATCTTTTGATTCTGCCACAGTACTTTACATTAAATATTTTCCTCTGTATCATTATCCAACACAGTCTTTTGTATAAACCCTCACCCAATTATTGATCCAGATATACTCTGTGCTGCTGGGGGACCCTGCTCCTTCCACTATATAACTCTCAGTCTGTAGCTTCCTGCTGCCTCCATTCCCCTCCTCACATCATGTCACTGCCCTGTCACATACAGCCCTGCCCTCACTAACACATCACTCATCTCCTGATATACTCTGTGCTGCTGGGGGACCCTGCTCCTTCCACTATATAACTCTCAGTCTGTGGCTTCCTGCTGCCTCCATTCCCCTCCTCACATCATATCACTGCCCCTGTCACATGCAGCCCTGTCCTCACTAACACATCACTCATCTCCTGATATACTCTGTGCTGCTGGGGGACCCTGCTCCTTCCACTATATAACTCTCAGTCTGTAGCTTCCTGCTGCCTCCATGCCCCCCCTCACATCATGTCACTGCCCCTGTCACATGCAGCCCTGTCCTCACTAACACATCACTCATCTCCTGATCTACTCTGTGCTGCTGGAGACCCTGCTCCTTCCACTATATAACTCTCAGTCTGTGGCTTCCTGCTGCCTCCATTCCCCTCCTCACATCATGTCACTGCCCCTGTCACATGCAGCCCTGTCCTCACTAACATATCACTCATCTCCTGATATACTCTGTGTTGCTGGGGGACCCTGCTCCTTCCACTATATAACTCTCAGTCTGTAGCTTCCTACTGCCTCCATTCCCCTCCTCACACCATGTCACTGCCCATGTCACATGCAGCCCTGCCCTCACTAACACATCACTCATCTCCTGATATACTCTGTGCTGCTGGGGGACCCTGCACCTTCCACTATATAACTCTCAGTCTGTGGCCTCCTGCTGCCTCCATTCCCCTCCTCACATCATGTCACTGCCCCTGTCACATACAGCCCTGTCCTCACTAACACATCACTCATCTCCTGATATAATCTGTGCTGCTGGGGGACCCTGCTCCTTCCACTATATAACTCTCAGTCTGTAGCTTCCTACTGCCTCCATTCCCCTCCTCACACCATGTCACTGCCCATGTCACATGCAGCCCTGTCCTCACTAACACATCACTCATCTACTGATATACTCTGTGCTGCTGGGGGACCCTGCTCATTCCACTATATAACTCTCAGTCTGTGGCTTCCTGCTGCCTCCATTCCCCTCCTCACACCATGTCACTGCCCATGTCACATGCAGCCCTGCCCTCACTAACACATCACTCATCTCCTGATATACTCTGTGCTGCTGGGGGACCCTGCACCTTCCACTATATAACTCTCAGTCTGTGGCCTCCTGCTGCCTCCATTCCCCTCCTCACATCATGTCACTGCCCCTGTCACATACAGCCCTGTCCTCACTAACACATCACTCATCTCCTGATCTACTCTGTGCTGCTGGAGACCCTGCTCCTTCCACTATATAACTCTCAGTCTGTGGCTTCCTGCTGCCTCCATTCCCCTCCTCACACCATGTCACTGCCCCTGTCACATACAGCCCTGTCCTCACTAACATAACACTCATCTCCTGATATACTCTGTGCTGCTGGGGGACCCTGCTCCTTCCACTATATAACTCTCAGTCTGTGGCTTCCTACTGCCTCCATTCCCCTCCTCACACCATGTCACTGTCACATGCTGCCCTGCCCTCACTAACACATCACTCATCTCCTGATATACTCTGTGTTGCTGGGGGACCCTGCTCCTTCCACTATATAACTCTCAGTCTGTGGCTTCCTGCTGCCTCCATTCACCTCCTCACATCATGTCACTGCCCCTGTCACATGCAGCCCTGTCCTCACTAACATATCACTCATCTCCTGATATACTCTGTGTTGCTGGGGGACCCTGCTCCTTCCACTATATAACTCTCAGTCTGTAGCTTCCTACTGCCTCCATTCCCCTCCTCACACCATGTCACTGCCCATGTCACATGCAGCCCTGCCCTCACTAACACATCACTCATCTCCTGATATACTCTGTGCTGCTGGGGGACCCTGCACCTTCCACTATATAACTCTCAGTCTGTGGCCTCCTGCTGCCTCCATTCCCCTCCTCACATCATGTCACTGCCCCTGTCACATACAGCCCTGTCCTCACTAACACATCACTCATCTCCTGATATAATCTGTGCTGCTGGGGGACCCTGCTCCTTCCACTATATAACTCTCAGTCTGTAGCTTCCTACTGCCTCCATTCCCCTCCTCACACCATGTCACTGCCCATGTCACATGCAGCCCTGTCCTCACTAACACATCACTCATCTACTGATATACTCTGTGCTGCTGGGGGACCCTGCTCATTCCACTATATAACTCTCAGTCTGTGGCTTCCTGCTGCCTCCATTCCCCTCCTCACACCATGTCACTGCCCATGTCACATGCAGCCCTGCCCTCACTAACACATCACTCATCTCCTGATATACTCTGTGCTGCTGGGGGACCCTGCACCTTCCACTATATAACTCTCAGTCTGTGGCCTCCTGCTGCCTCCATTCCCCTCCTCACATCATGTCACTGCCCCTGTCACATACAGCCCTGTCCTCACTAACACATCACTCATCTCCTGATCTACTCTGTGCTGCTGGAGACCCTGCTCCTTCCACTATATAACTCTCAGTCTGTGGCTTCCTGCTGCCTCCATTCCCCTCCTCACACCATGTCACTGCCCCTGTCACATACAGCCCTGTCCTCAGTAACATAACACTCATCTCCTGATATACTCTGTGCTGCTGGGGGACCCTGCTCCTTCCACTATATAACTCTCAGTCTGTGGCTTCCTACTGCCTCCATTCCCCTCCTCACACCATGTCACTGTCACATGCTGCCCTGCCCTCACTAACACATCACTCATCTCCTGATATACTCTGTGTTGCTGGGGGACCCTGCTCCTTCCACTATATAACTCTCAGTCTGTGGCTTCCTGCTGCCTCCATTCACCTCCTCACATCATGTCACTGCCCCTGTCACATGCAGCCCTGTCCTCACTAACATATCACTCATCTCCTGATATACTCTGTGTTGCTGGGGGACCCTGCTCCTTCCACTATATAACTCTCAGTCTGTAGCTTCCTACTGCCTCCATTCCCCTCCTCACACCATGTCACTGCCCATGTCACATGCAGCCCTGCCCTCACTAACACATCACTCATCTCCTGATATACTCTGTGCTGCTGGGGGACCCTGCACCTTCCACTATATAACTCTCAGTCTGTGGCCTCCTGCTGCCTCCATTCCCCTCCTCACATCATGTCACTGCCCCTGTCACATACAGCCCTGTCCTCACTAACACATCACTCATCTCCTGATATAATCTGTGCTGCTGGGGGACCCTGCTCCTTCCACTATATAACTCTCAGTCTGTAGCTTCCTACTGCCTCCATTCCCCTCCTCACACCATGTCACTGCCCATGTCACATGCAGCCCTGTCCTCACTAACACATCACTCATCTACTGATATACTCTGTGCTGCTGGGGGACCCTGCTCATTCCACTATATAACTCTCAGTCTGTGGCTTCCTGCTGCCTCCATTCCCCTCCTCACATCATGTCACTGCCCCTGTCACATGCAGCCCTGTCCTCACTAACACATCACTCATCTCCTGATATACTCTGTGTTGCTGGGGGACCCTGCTCCTTCCACTATATAACTCTCAGTCTGTGGCTTCCTGTTGCCTCCATTCCCCTCCTCACATCATGTCACTGCCCCTGTCACATGCAGCCCTGTCCTTACAAACACATCACTCATCTACTGATATACTCTGTGCTGCTGGGGGACCCTGCACCTTCCACTATATAACTCTCAGTCTGTGGCCTCCTGCTGCCTCCATTCCCCTCCTCACATCATGTCACTGCCCCTGTCACATGCAGCCCTGTCCTCACTAACACATCACTCATCTCCTGATATAATCTGTGCTGCTGGGGACCCTGCTCCTTCCACTATATAACTCTCAATGAGAACTGAACTGGCAGTGAAAAGTGATCATCTCAATAAAGCAAGTTATCCAAGCTGAAGTATGACAAACAGCCCCAGTGTCCCCTCCCTATAACACAGTTCCTTCTGCAAGTTATGGCTGCCAGGAACCCCCCCAGGCTGTAGGACGCAGCGTTTCCTTAGATAAATTACACTGAGGTGTCTCTTTGAAGTGGTGTTTGGGAGGAAGCCCTTGCACACTATAAATCATTAGGTAACAGCCACTTACCACTATCTCTCCAGATACCTAAAAGGGGCCTCATAATGGTCAGTGGTACTTAATTAACAAGACATATTTATCCAGTGGCTTCATGACACGTTATTCTCATGTTATCCCAGGACGTGTAGGGTTGTATTCTGCACCCTTTAGATATAACCCTACTTTAATGTCTAATGTTTTCATTTATTTAGCTCATTCCCCAAACAAATATGAATGTTTACTGATCTAGTAAGTCATAAGCTGTCATATATATTACAAAATAAAAGCAAGCAGCTGATTGGTCGACAGTTTTCTGTGGAACGTTTTCCACAACTGTTCCCCAATATCTCCACCAATGGCTTCCCACTCCACTCATGTAGTGTAACATGCTTTCACGGCAGCCCTGACAATCAATGCATATCTAAATATACAAAAGGTCTACGTGAAGCACAGAAATCATTGTTCGATGAGGTAGCGTTGACACAAATGATGAAAAGTGGGATAACAAGCAGGATTCCTGCAGATCCGGGAGCCGTCTTCACCTTCTGCCCTTGTTAGAAGGTGCCACTGACGATATTTAATTAGGGTAAGAACAAGACTCTGCTATTCTCAATAACCGCACAGTCTCTGCTTCAAATCAATTAGTATGTTGTCAGTTGCACTAATTTAATATACTTTTCACATTTAACTTGCTGTGTGATGTGTGTAGCATTTACACATTAATATAAATATTTATGCACAATATGTTCCTCATAAACACTCGCAGGGCTCTAGTGCTTTACGTCAAAGCCTAATGAAAATGATGGCTGGGAAAACAGGATAAGGAATAAATCTCTGGCCACAGAATTCTTATAACGAGAAAATGTAGATTCCGGATCAGGCTGTAAAATATAGAACCCATCGGACTTTCACAGTCTGTATATATAGCTTAGAGTAATGGTATAGCCTGTTGTGGACATTCAAGTGGACCATGAAGGCAGCCATTTTGTGGCCTGAATAACTATTTATGTAAATACGTGTGATCAGTTCCCTAGGAGCTAGTCACAATACTGGGACACAGCAAGGCAGCCATTTTGTGGCCTGAACATGTACTAATGTAAATACGTGTGATCAGTTCCCTAGAACCAGTCACAATACTGGGACACAGCGGGGAAGCCATTTTGTGGCCTGAATAACTATTAATGTAAATACGTGTGATCAGTTCCCTAGGAGCTAGTCATATTACTGGGACACAGCAAGGCAGCCATTTTGTGGCCTGAACATGTACTAATGTAAATACGTGTGATCAGTTCCCTAGAACCAGTCACAATACTGGGACACAGCGGGGCAGCCATTTTGTGGCCTGATATCCATGGGAACGCAGTATATCAATTCACTTTGCATTTGCACCTCAGCGCCTTTTGGACAGCAATCTGTCCTGAGAGTCATCCCTAGCACTGGTCACACAGTTTAAACCAGGCCTGTCCAACCTGCGGCCCTCCAGATGTTGTGAAACTACAAGTCCCAGCATGCACTTCCAGCTATCAACAGGTTGTCTACTGGCAAAGCATGCTGGGGCTTGTAGTTTCACAACACCTGGAGGGCCGCAGGTTGGACAGGCCTGGTTTAAACAATAAATACACAGGGACTGACGGATCCCCCATCCTTCCAATTGGTAATAACACTGTTCTAGGTATAAATTCTGAGCGTGAGCGGAGCCCGCTGATTGGACAACGCTTGATGAACATACAATATGTCCAGTGACATTACTAGAGGCTGGATTAGAAAGTCACACAAGCAGCAGGCTGCCTGTACACGTTGTGAATGTGCACACTGGTACTGTTACTGCTCCTAGACTCCCAATCACAGTCCATTAACCTCTCACACGGCCCATTAATCAGACATCAGCACATGACAGTGGTTATGACGTCACACACATGGCATTATGGGTAACCTGGCCGTAGTGATGGTCACCGAGTAGGAGCCTCTGCAGTATGAGCAGGATTAGTACATGCGGCCGATTACACGGATGTAAATCTTATTCATACAGAAGATAACACTCATATTATGTTCACCAAGAAAACACGTGAAAGATTAATGTTCCCTTACACACGGGTGCAGTTAATTTGCCAGGGATGGGTACGGTTACTTTGATCAGCTACATAACAGACCAGGCTACGTGGCCTACCACACATGGTCTGATCTTTAGTCCCGCCATCCCGACGAGACCGCTTACTCCTGCCGGTCTCACTCACTCCTGCTCTGCACGGCATAGGAAGAGCGTTGGAGCGCAGCCTAGCACTGACTAAACGGACAGCCATGCCGCTTGCAGGCTGGTCATGCCCACGCTGGCGCACAGTGTGCCATTTATAAATGATGATCATTTATTGACTACCAATTGCCTATATTGTATATATTAATTCCTCTCCTGTCCACATATAGTTGAATATGTTCAATATGACGTCTATGTTTAGTCCGTCTCCTCCTATGTCTCTGTCCTGACAATACCCATCAGTTCTGGTACCCGGCAGCAGGAAGCTTAGAGCCAACGGTCTCACCTCTGTGTTGGAGACTCCCGGGGGCAGCGTTCCATGTTTATAATCCTCCAGCAGCTGCACAGCCTCCTTAAGGCGACTCTGTAACGGCAAAAGACAGGCATGACAGATCAGCAATACATACATGTGCATACAGCCAGCACATGGTACTGATACCACCAGATAGCACAGGACATGTATAGATCACATGGCAGTATTACAGCTTTAAATAGATACCGGGGCTCTGTAGTAATGGTTCCTGGCTGTAGGGAAATGATCAGCCAGGGCACGGGCTGGAAAACCATTTAAATTGGGTGTTTGCCAGTGTGATATCATTTGCTGCCTTCTTTACAGGGGGCGCAGGCTAGAGGGTATTATTTGGGCACATACTACTTTACAGCCATTTTCTGGTGGCACAGGCTGGTGTGTAACATTATTTTGGGGTGCTTTGTTGGACAAAGGTTGGTGTACCTGGTTTGTGGGGGTACAGGCTGGTAATATAAAGCATGTGTGGTAATATGTGATGCTGACTGCTCACAATGTACATTCCACCACTCATTAAGCAGTTTTTGAACTCACATTTTTAATTAGAAAACTATGAAGCTTCTGGCCCTGATACCTTTAGATAAAGTCGCTCAAGCCCACGACCCCCACAGTCTCCCACGTTATAGTAAGTAATAGTAGCGGCCGGTCTCTGAGAATGGAGACACAGACCGGCCCAAGTGTGGATCTTCCCCTCATACCAGGGCAGTAGTGTACTCTTATTACTCTGCATTAGTGCCATCAGCCCCTGCACACCAGTGCTTTGTGCGCCCCTGTATATTAGTCTTTTCCTGCACATCGGTGTATACTCCTGACACACAAGACCTGCAGTCAGCATCCACAGGACAGGTCAGCGCTGCGCTATGTCCAGGTGTCCGGGCTAATAACGCACCAAACTCTCTGCTCACCTCACAGTGGTGTTATGTGGGGAGCGGCGGAGGGGATGGGAGACCTGTACAATGTTACTATGGGCCCCCTTTACCCATAATGCCTCTGGAGAGGGGGGGTCTACCAATCAGGTGCATTGTGGCGTGGGCTAGGGGTATATGTTATAAAGAAAACAAAACACAACACATATGATCTATAAATCCTGTGTGAATAAAGATGTATTTCTGTAACAGTGTCAGTGTGTGTCACTACTGTACATGTGTGTGTGTGTGTCAGTGTGTGTGAATACTGTACATGTGTGCGTGTCGCTACTGTACATGTGTGTGTCAGTGTGCGCTATCTTTGTGTGTGCACAGGTGTTATATACGTACTACCTCGAGTAAATTATTACGGATATTAGAAGCTGCCCTTTATATGGTCACAGCACTCCTCAGTGACTTCTAATGTCCTATAACTTAAAGTAGGGAGCACATTATCCCATAATGTTATAATATAGCATTTGGCACTGAGCTAGTCATACCGCGTGTGCTGTGTATAAGAGCGTATAGCAACATATGATATCATCTTGCTGTAATAAATAGTATATTATAATAATACTACTACGGTTACATCACATAAAACTGACAAATGTGAGGTATCTGTAGAGAAACCTGTTTATATCAATGTATCTCACCCAGTGGGCAGTGGCTTGTGAGCCGTACGCAGCGTTCCTGGGTGATAAATCTCACACACAATGTAGTCTGACATTGTTATTAGTATTGTCAGCGCTTTCCAGATAATACTGAATCAGTCACATCAGTCCCTGCCCCATAAGAGCTTACAGTCTAAATTCCCTGACATACACACACACACTCACAGACTCACACACACACAGACACACACCCGCACACAATGTCTTTGGAACGTGGGAGGAAACCACAGCACTAACAGGAGAACAACATACACACGGATAGAGCCCATAGATCAGAATCAAAGTTATGGCCCCAGCGCTGTCGGGCAGCAATGCTAACCACTGTTCAGAACAACCAAAAATTATGTTTTCAATATTTGTCGCGCTGTCACTTCGTCGCTATGTGGACTAATAGGTTACTTTTTTGATACTAAATAACTTTGTAAGATTTGCCAGCTTTACTTGTGCAAAAGTCCAATCTTCTAGCACTTTCATTAAATAAACATTTCTGCTGTGACATAAGTTATTATATGCAAACAGGGAAAGAGCTGCAGCAGCAGATACAGTCACATGCAGGGTAGCTTAAAGGATAATTCCACTTTTAAACAAGCAGTTTACCATTATTTTATATACGTCCCCAGCATATATATTTGCTAATGCATCATGGTGCCTGTGAGCTGCAGTTTAGAAGACCCAGTGGTGCCCGGTACAGTGTTACTTAATGAGGTTGCTCCGGGTAACAAACATTGCGATGCATTTTGTGTTACCTTCTCTGCAGGTGTTCTGCTCGGCCAGACTGGCTGGTGCACCCAGCTGGGTGATTCTGTCACAAGGGAGAGACAAAGACTGTTTGGTGATGATGTCAGGCTGTCAGCGCTGTGGGTGGGAGGTGCAGGTTACTGCCTAGATCACTGTGCACAGCGCTGTGGGTGGGAGGTGCAGGTTACTGCCTACATCACTGTGCACAGCGCTGTGGGTGGGAGGTGCAGGTTACTGCCTACATCACTGTGCACAGCGCTGTGGGTGGGAGGTGCAGGTTACTGCCTAGATCACTGTGCACAGCGCTGTGGGTGGGAGGTGCAGGTTACTGCCTAGATCACTGTGCACAGCGCTGTGGGTGGGAGGTGCAGGTTACTGCCTAGATCACTGCGCTCAGCGCTGTGGGTGGGAGGTGCAGGTTACTGCCTAGATCACTATGCACAGCGCTGTGGGTGGGAGGTGAAGGTTACTGCCTAGATCACTGTGCACAGCGCTGTGGGTGGGAGGTGCAGGTTACTGCCTAGATCACTGCGCTCATCGCTGTGGGTGGGAGGTGCAGGTTACTGCCTAGATCACTGCGCTCATCGCTGTGGGTGGGAGGTGCAGGTTACTGCCTAGATCACTGCGCTCATCGCTGTGGGTGGGAGGTGCAGGTTACTGCCTAGATCACTGTGCACAGCGCTGTGGGTGGGAGGTGCAGGTTACTGCCTAGATCACTGTGCACAGCGCTGTGGGTGGGAGGTGCAGGTTACTGCCTAGATCACTGTGCACAGCGCTGTGGGTGGGAGGTGCAGGTTACTGCCTAGATCACTGCGCTCATCGCTGTGGGTGGGAGGTGCAGGTTACTGCCTAGATCACTGCGCTCATCGCTGTGGGTGGGAGGTGCAGGTTACTGCCTAGATCACTGTGCACAGCGCTGTGGGTGGGAGGTGCAGGTTACCTGCCTAGATCATTGTGCACAGCGCTGTGGGTGGGAGGTGCAGGTTACTGCCTAGATCACTGTGCACAGCGCTCGTGGGGGTGGGAGGTGCAGGTTACTGCCTAGATCACTGTGCACAGCGCTGTGGGTGGGAGGTGCAGGTTACTGCCTAGATCACTGCGCTCATCGCTGTGGGTGGGAGGTGCAGGTTACTGCCTAGATCACTGTGCACAGCGCTGTGGGTGGGAGGTGCAGGTTACTGCCTAGATCACTGTGCACAGCGCTGTGGGTGGGAGGTGCAGGTTACTGCCTAGATCACTGCGCTCAGCGCTGTGGGTGGGAGGTGCAGGTTACTGCCTAGATCACTGCGCTCAGCGCTGTGGGTGGGAGGTGCAGGTTACTGCCTAGATCACTGTGCACAGCGCTGTGGGTGGGAGGTGCAGGTTACTGCTTAGATCACTGCACTCATCGCTGTGGGTGGTAGGTGCAGGTTACTGCCTAGATCCCTGTGCACAGCGCTGTGGGTGGGAGGTGCAGGTTACTGCCTAGATCACTGTGCACAGCGCTGTGGGTGGGAGGTGCAGGTTACTGCCTAGATCACTGCGCTCATCGCTGTGGGTGGGAGGTGCAGGTTACTGCCTAGATCACTGCGCTCATCGCTGTGGGTGGGAGGTGCAGGTTACTGCCTAGATCACTGCGCTCAGCGCTGTGGGTGGGAGGTGCAGGTTACTGCCTAGATCACTGCGCACAGCGCTGTGGGTGGGAGGTGCAGGTTACTGCCTAGATCACTGCGCTCATCGCTGTGGGTGGGAGGTGCAGGTTACTGCCTAGATCACTGCGCTCATCGCTGTGGGTGGGAGGTGCAGGTTACTGCCTAGATCACTGTGCACAGCGCTGTGGGTGGGAGGTGCAGGTTACTGCCTAGATCACTGTGCACAGCGCTGTGGGTGGGAGGTGCAGGTTACTGCCTAGATCACTGCGCTCATCGCTGTGGGTGGGAGGTGCAGGTTACTGCCTAGATCACTGTGCACAGCGCTGTGGGTGGGAGGTGCAGGTTACTGCCTAGATCACTGCGCACAGCGCTGTGGGTGGTAGGTGCAGGTTACTGCCTAGATCACTGTGCACAGCGCTGTGGGTGGGAGGTGCAGGTTACTGCCTAGATCACTGTGCACAGCGCTGTGGGTGGGAGGTGCAGGTTACTGCCTAGATCACTGTGCACAGCGCTGTGGGTGGGAGGTGCAGGTTACTGCCTAGATCACTGTGCACAGCGCTGTGGGTGGGAGGTGCAGGTTACTGCCTAGATCACTGTGCACAGCGCTGTGGGTGGGAGGTGCAGGTTACTGCCTAGATCACTGTGCACAGCGCTGTGGGTGGGAGGTGCAGGTTACTGCCTAGATCACTGTGCACAGCGCTGTGGGTGGGAGGTGAAGGTTACTGCCTAGATCACTGCGCACAGCGCTGTGGGTGGTAGGTGCAGGTTACTGCCTAGATCACTGTGCACAGCGCTGTGGGTGGTAGGTGCAGGTTACTGCCTAGATCACTGTGCACAGCGCTGTGGGTGGGAGGTGCAGGTTACTGCCTAGATCACTGTGCACAGCGCTGTGGGTGGGAGGTGCAGGTTACTGCCTAGATCACTGTGCACAGCGCTGTGGGTGGGAGGTGCAGGTTACTGCCTAGATCACTGCGCTCAGTGCTGTGGGTGGGAAGTGCAGGTTACTGCCTAGATCACTGTGCTCATCGCTGTGGGTGGGAGGTGCAGGTTACTGCCTAGATCACTGTGCACAGTGCTGTGGGTGGGAGGTGCAGGTTACTGCCTAGATCACTGTGCACAGCACTGTGGGTGGGAGGTGCAGGTTACTGCCTAGATCACTGTGCTCATCGCTGTGGGTGGGAGGTGCAGGTTACTGCCTAGATCACTGTGCACAGCGCTGTGATGTCACAGACCCCACCAGGATGGCTGCTGGGATTTAAAGAAATTCTCCTAAAATGATTGTGATTGTGCATAATAGGATCCTTATAGGATTCTAAATATGAGTCAAGATTGTATGGTCAGCACTTTACATACATGTTTCAATGATTTTTGCTGGGGGAGGGGGGGGGGGGTTAATTCCACTTTAGCTGCCCATTTAAAGGATTCAATTCCCTCACTCCTCAAGCTGAATGTATGAGCTTTGTTATACATAGAGGTGCGTCCACAATCCTCCTGCATCAGTGTGAAAGGATCATCATCATCACCATATATTTATATAGCGCCACTGATTCTGCAGCGCTGTACAGAGAACTCGCTCACATCAGTCCCTGCCCCATTGGAGCTTACAGTCTAAATTCCCTAACACACACACACACACACACAGACACACACAGACAGACAGACTAGGGTCAATTTAGATAGCAGCCAATTAACCTACCAGTATGTTTTTGGAATGTGGGAGGAAACCAGAGCACCCAGAGGAAACCCACGCAAACACGGGGAGAACATACAAACTCCTCACAGATAAGGCCATGGTCGGGAATCAAACTCATGACCCCAGTGATTCTCACATCACCACTATACATTGTTGGGGGGATGCCTTGCTCCTTCCACTCTCAGTCTGTGGCTTCCTGCTACCTCCCTTTCGCTCCTCACATCCCCATCCTCGCTAATCGTACTACACAGGAGGACACAGCCTCCCAGCAAGGGCAGAACCTTCCTGAAATGCTTTGCGCTGCTCTGATCATTCTGGCAATCCGATTAGCTACAGGTTATTCTATTCCCACCCACCACAAAACTAGGGACATCCGAGAGAGCAAGACTGAAAAGATAAAGGTACGCTCAATGAACAACTATTTGGGTTCTAGTTGGGTGTTAATTGCACAACTGTTGAATGTAACCAGCCAATTCCCTGACGATGACGGTTGACATTTATACAGCCCAGCACAGAAAAATCATAGGCCATTTACTGCCCCAAGAATATAAATATGATGTATAGCAACACATGATTACTTTGAGATAAGCAATCACTGAGGAATGTATTGAGATCCAGCAGATAAAGAGTTTTGTTTAAGAAACGGGAGAAGATAATCTGCGTTCTTGTCATGAATAACACTGCAACACCTGTCCACGCGGACACTTCAAAGCGCAGCCAGGCTTAACCCCATGACTGCCGGCGTTTAACGCTTTCACTGCCGCCGACAAGTCTACAGGTCGCTCTTCCTGGCAGCTTATCCTTTCATTGTAATAATTAGGTTATTTAAAAGAGAAAAAAAATATATATAAAAAAGTGTTTGGATGACACATGGCGAGAACATAATGCGACATCGGTTTGTGTGATGAAACAGCAGTTTGCACAAGTAAAAACAAACTTCTCCCAATAAAAGAAAGAAAGAAAAAAGGATGTGCGGCACTTTCTTCCGTGGGGAAAGCGTCAGCGATTCTCCTGCTTGTGTTTACGTCTTGGCACCCGTCCAGAAGTCCGTTAGATTGATGAGGCAAGATGTAATCATTGACAGACAATAATACACATACTTTATGTGGGAGGAACATCAGACTCCAGAAAACTCGTCACTTTCTTTCAATTAACACGTAATCTCGAGTGCAGAGAGAAGCCAGCAGTGATGCCGGGGACCGGTGAGGATTTCAGATCATATTTGCGGCAGGCGCCGTACCAGGCACACCTACCGGAAACCAGGCCCCAATGGGAAAACGCACAATGGGATACAGAACCAAACTAGGAACTGTGAATAAAGGTTTCAAATGTACCTGATAGGTCACAGCACTTCTTGTAAGGATTTCCATGGTGGCTCAATGGTTAGCACTTCTGCCTCACAGCACTGGGGTCATGAGTCCAAATCCCGACCATGGCCTTATCTGTGTGGAATTTGTATGTTCTCCCTGTGTTTGTGTGGGTTTCCTCTGGGTGCTCTGGTTTCCTCCCACAATCCAAAAACCTACTGGTAGGTTAATTGGCTGCTATCAAAATTGACTTTAGTCTCTCTCTCTCTGTCTGTGTGTGTGTCAATGTGTGTGTGTGTGTGTGTGTGTTAGGTAATTTAGACTGTAAGCTTGCATGGAGCAGGGACTGATGTGAGTGAGTTCTCTGTACAGCGCTGCGGAATTAGTGGCGCTATATAAATAAATGATGATTAAACAGCATATTACATGAGGGTTCATTTGCATTCCCTCTGTTAAGCCTGAAAGACTGATTTTAGGACAGTGGACCTCACTTTAGGGGCGACCATATACATACATACCAGCGGAGAGTCACCGCAGGACCTGAGGCAGATTGGGCGATTAGACACGTTTCTGTACACATCAGTGAGGGAAGGGGAGGAAGGCAGCCTCATATTGTCATTACAGGATTCTTATAATCTGCCATGGGCTACCAGCAGGGCTCTCTTAATATAAACAAGTGAAATCTTTCTCTACAGAGTTACAGGAGCGTGAAAGAGCCCTCTCTTATATGAGGAAATAAGACGTTCACAAACTTCAGGACACTGGAATTTCCTTTCAGGCCACTCTCCATTCTCTCCCCGATTGTCAATAGTTACTATAACAACACAGACTAACACTCAGCCGTCGTCGTGCATGTAATCCCAGTGCTGGAACCAACACAGCCCTGCACAGGGAACAAATCAGCACAGGCGGACCGTTCCTAAATCTTCTCCACCGCTAGTCATAAGACAACCAATAGAAGCGGAGCATAGCTTCATATTAAATACGCTGTGATTTTGCTATATAGCAGACAGGCTCACCGTGTACACATCCAACTGTTCATCCTTATCTGTCCTTCTTCCCTCAAACTGCCCTCTTTCAAACCTACTGCAATTACTATCCGCTACTTGAACCTTCTCCATCCCTATCCCCCTGCCCTATTCCAAACCTGCCCCCCTACCATCCACTACTTGAACCTTCCCCGTCCCTGTCCCCCTGCCCTATTCCAAACCTGCCCCCCTACCATCCGCTACTTGAACCTTCTCCATCCCTGTCCCCCTGCCCTATTCCAAACCTGCCCCCCTACCATCCGTTATTTGAACCTTCTCTGTCCCTGTCCCCCTGCCCTATTCCAAACCTGCCCCCCTACCATCCGCTAATTGAACCTTCCCCATCTCTGTCCCACTGCTCTATTCCAAACCTGCCTCCCTACCATCAACTACTTGAACCTTCTCCGTCCCTGTCCCCCTGCCCTATTCCAAACCTGCCCCCCTACCATCCGCTTCTTGAACCTTCTCCGTCCCTGTCCCCCTGCCCTATTCCAAACCTGCCCTCCTACCATCCGCTACTTGAACCTTCTCCGTCCCTGTCCCCATGCCCTATTTCAAACCTGCCCCCCTACCATCCACTACTTGAACATTCTCCGTCCCTGTCCCCCTGCCCTATTCCAAACCTGCCCACTTACCATCCACTACTTGAACTTTCACCGTCCCTGTCCTCCTGCCCTATTCCAAATCTGCCCACTTACCATCCTCTAACTCCATCCTCTCTGTCTCTCTACCCACACGCACACATTCCCTCTTCCCGTCTATGCACAGTCACACAAGCAGCGGCTCTACGTCTACATTGGTATAAGATGGACAGAATACACGGCTCGTTTGGTTCCAATCAGCACAATTATTGTAAAGTTCACGTTCCCATTGTGTCAGTTTCCACCTTGTCGTCACATTATCGAGCAGCACCCTGCTGGCCTTAATGAAAAGTGTCCTACTGTGTGTTAACAGACTGTCTCAGTCAATGTCACATTGAATATATTAACCCCGTTAAAAATATATGCTGTGCCCACTTGGTTTTCCTGGTGGAGCTTAATTAAAGTTCAATTAAAAGTATAACCCCAATGATTTTACCATCGCACATTTTAGGAAATAGACAAGAGGCTCCGTCTGTAGGTTGTGGAGGGAGTCACAGGGAATACCCGTCAGAGAGGCTGTGATTACCATCTCTGAAATACCTGGTACAGTACTGTCTACTGTAGCCGAGAAGAAGTAATGACTACAGCGACCGCCATAATATAGGGAGATGAATTACCATATATAGAAATCATCGTCTTGTTTTAAGTCATTTGGTTATTAAAGTTATATATGCATATGGGCAGCACGGTGGCTCAGTGGCTAGCACTTCTGCCTCACAGCGCTAGGGTCATGAGTTCAATTCCTGACCATGGCCTTATCTGTGTGGAGTTTGTATGTTCTCCCCGTGTTTGTGTGGGTTTCCTCCGGGTGCTCCGGTTTCCTCCCACACTCCAAAAACATACTAAAAATAGTAGGTTAATTGGCTGCTATCAAAATTGACCCTAGTCTCTCTCTGTGTGTGTGTGTGTGTGTGTGTGTGTGTGTGTGTGTGTATGTTAGGGAATTTAGACTGTAAGCTCCAATGGGGCAGGGACTGATGTGAATGAGTTCTCTGTACAGCGCTGCGGAATTAGTGGCGCTATATAAATAAATGGTGATGATGATGATGATGTTTGTATTTATAATGTATAAAGAAAAGGAATCGGGTTCAGGTACTAAATAATGATACATTATGTAAAGGTGTATAGAGGAACTGTATAAAGATAAAGCAGCTGTCAAATGAGATGTTGTCCCCTCCATCCAATATTATAATAACTAAAAGACAGCACTTTATTATTCGATGCCTCACGAATTAGATTAGAACACAGAATGTAACAGACATAAAATTGGTGTTTGTATCAACATTGAGACATTTGAAAAGTTTTTATTGAGGCGAAACGCGTTAGTGTTCAGGAAACATAACGCAGCGCTAGGGACACCGTGCGTCTTGCTCACTCAGACACAACTATTTGTACGCTGGAATAATAAATGATAAATGGCATGCTGGCTCTCTTGTTCTTCTTTCTGTCCAATTATCAGACAGGGAAGTATACGCAAAAAGGAAACATAACTTGTACATCCCTCAATAGATGCGACTTAATGAGACTTGGGCACAGATATGCTCCTTGTGGGCTGGACCAGTATCTAGACGCTTCTTATTGGCTGTTTATGTACTGACCCCTCCTACTTCATTCATTAATATTACAGCTTTACTCTATCACATTTCTTATTTGTCATTTGGAGTACTGCAGAAAGGTGCCCACTGGATTTATAAAGCACTAAATGGTGGATTTAGGCCTGTTTGTATTTTATTACATTTTATATGAAAAGTGCAACTCTTACGGCCGGGTCACTATTCTCTCCTGTGTACCTGAGACGTCATTACATTATATTGTTCACCGGTCTGGTGATGCAGCATCTGCATTTACTAATAACACTGACACATACGTACATGTACTTGTACGTCTGATGCAGAAACACTGTGATGTTTGGTGTTTGAAGTGGGACACAAGCAGCCCAAAATACACGCGTACTCGCTTTTGAGACAGAATTTTTACACATACGTTCAGGGCCTCTAAATGAGGCCCTTTGTGTTTATTAATACAATATATAAGTAACAAGACAGCAATACCTCTGTTACAAAAAGTGTGCGCGGATCAATGATGTCCAGAAAGTGTCGAAATCTGCCATAGAACGTGCTCTGAAAAACACAAAACAGGATGCGGGTCATTAAATTGCACAAGTAATGTACATTAACATCAACCACAGAATGAAGCTACAGGCGGACTCTCTCCTCTGGTGGGGGCAGCAAATTGCTGTTCATATTTATTAGATATGTTGTAACTACACTACAGAGTGCACCCTACTATAGAACAAAGGTCGCAGTATCTGGGAAAGATGGATTACAGCACATAGAACTACATATACAACGTTCCAACAAAAGGTTCTATTAACTTCTTCAAAACAAGCACAGAATAAATTCTGGAAGAGCTTTCAATTCATTCAATACAGTAAGGAAGAACAAGGAGTATTAGACTGTGCAATACAGGGTGTGTTAAGATCAACCAATATATGACACAGGAATAATGTAAACTTAAAAGTTGGATGTAAAACATTCACATTATAAAGAGATGCATCTGACACTCACAATCTTCATGCACCGTTTTGAAAGGAGCTTGACATCAATACTCTGTGCTGCTGGGTACCCTGCTCCTTCCACTATATAACTCTCAGTCTGTGGCTTCCTGCTGCCTCCATTCCCCTCCTCACATCATGTCACTGCCCCTGTCACATGCAGCCCTGTCCTCACTAACACATCACTCATCTCCTGATATACTCTGTGCTGCTGGGGATCCTGCTCCTTCCACTATATAACTCTCAGTCTGTGGCTTCCTGCTGCCTCCATTCCCCTCCTCACATCATGTCACTGCCCCTGTCACATGCAGCCCTGTCCTCACTAACACATCACTCATCTCCTGATATACTCTGTGCTGCTGGGGGATCCTGCTCCTTCCACTATATAACTCTCAGTCTGTGCTTCCTGCTGCCTCCATTCCCCTCCTCACATCATGTCACTGCCCCTGTCACATGCAGCCCTGTCCTCTCTAACACATCACTCATCTCCTGATATACTCTGTGCTGCTGGGGACCCTGCTCCTTCCACTATACAACTCTCAGTCTGTGGCTTCCTGCTGCCTCCATTCCCCTCCTCACATCATGTCACTGCCCCTGTCACATGCAGCCCTGTCCTCTCTAACACATCACTCATCTCCTGATATACTCTGTGCTGCTGGGGGATCCTGCTCCTTCCACTATATAACTCTCAGTCTGTGCTTCCTGCTGCCTCCATTCCCCTCCTCACATCATGTCACTGCCCCTGTCACATGCAGCCCTGTCCTCTCTAACACATCACTCATCTCCTGATATACTCTGTGCTGCTGGGGACCCTGCTCCTTCCACTATATAACTCTCAGTCTGTGCTTCCTGCTGCCTCCATTCCCCTCCTCATATCATGTCACTGCCCCTGTCACATGCAGCCCTGTCCTCTCTAACACATCACTCATCTCCTGATATACTCTGTGCTGCTGGGGGATCCTGCTCCTTCCACTATATAACTCTCAGTCTGTGCTTCCTGCTGCCTCCATTCCCCTCCTCACATCATGTCACTGCCCCTGTCACATGCAGCCCTGTCCTCACTAACACATCACTCATCTCCTGATATACTCTGTGCTGCTGGGGGATCCTGCTCCTTCCGCTATATAACTCTCAGTCTGTGGCTTCCTGCTGCCTCCATTCCCCTCCTCACATCATGTCACTGCCCCTGTCACATGCACCACAAGATATGTGGGAGGCAGCGAGACGTAATCTCCTAACATAATCTGTGCTGCTGTGCAGATTACAATGATCTGATTGGCTGCAGGTTGTCCTATCCCCACACCCGATTCAAAGCTGGGGATGCTTCAGTCAGATATGCTTCGATGGCCTATATGGGCTTGGCGGCCTGGTGTGTGTGTATGTATGTATGTATGTATGTATGTATGTATGTATGTATGTATATACATACACACACACCCAGAGGATTGGATTACACAGTATGTACAGTGCCCTGTGACAGAGCAGCCAGTAAATGGTGCAGATCGTGGGAGAGGTCTGAGAATACCTCAATAAACACATTTACTGGCCTGTACTTTGGGTCTATAAATACCACAACAACACACTGGCACGTACACGTCTGGTTATATCTCACCTATCACCTAATCATACAGCATCTCTTATCAATGGTGATCACTCTCTGAAACGGACAATAAGCCAGAAGATGCCGGGATCGTGGTCTCATAGATTCCCATTCACACTCTCCCCTCCGTGACCCCGATGGGCCTTACTAGGACCTTGCAAAGCTTCTCCCATAACTACATGTTCACCAAACTGTTAGAATTTACATTATTTTGCTTTTGAATTAGTATCTTATAAAACAAATACGAGCAGCTGTGGGCAATGCCGTTCAGTATATAGATACCAGCAGCTATGGACAATGCCGTTCAGTATATAGATACCAGCAGCTATGGACAATGCCGTTCAGTATATAGATACCAGCGGCTATGGACAATGCCGTTCAGTATATAGATACCAGCGGCTATGGACAATGCCGTTCAGTATATAGATACCGGCAGCTATGGACAATGCCGTTCAGTATATAGATACGGGCAGCTATGGACAATGCCGTTCAGTATATAGATACCAGCAGCTATGGACAATGCCGTTCAGTATATAGATACCAGCAGCTATGGACAATGCCGTTCAGTATATAGGTACGAGCAGCTATGGACAATGCCGTTCAGTATATAGATACGAGCAGCTATGGGCAATGCCGTTCAGTATATAGGTACGAGCAGCTATGGACAATGCCGTTCAGTATATAGGTACGAGCAGCTATGGACAATGCCGTTCAGTATATAGATATGAGCAGCTATGGACAATGCCGTTCAGTATATAGATACGAGCAGCTATGGACAATGCCGTTCAGTATATAAATACGAGCAGCTATGGACAATGCCGTTCAGTATATAGATACGAGCAGCTATGGACAATGCCGTTCAGTATATAGATACCAGCAGCTATGGGCAATGCCGTTCAGTATATAGATACCAGCAGCTATGGGCAATGCCGTTCAGTATATAGATACCAGCAGCTATAGTCAATGCCGTTCAGTATATAGATACCAGCAGCTATGGACAATGCCGTTCAGTATATAGATACCGGCAGCTATGGGCAATGCCGTTCAGTATATAGATACCGGCAGCTATGGGCAATGCCGTTCAGTATATAGATACCAGCAGCTATGGACAATGCCGTTCAGTATATAGATACCGGCAGCTATGGGCAATGCCGTTCAGTATATAGATACCGGCAGCTATGGGCAATGCCGTTCAGTATATAGATACCGGCAGCTATGGGCAATGCCGTTCAGTATATAGATACCAGCAGCTATGGGCAATGCCGGTGAGTATATAGATACCAGCAGCCATGGACAATGCCGTTCAGTATATAGATACCAGCAGCCGTGGACAATGCCGGTCAGTATATAGATACCAGCAGCTATGGGCAATGCCGGTCAGTATATAGATACCAGCAGCCATGAACAATGCCGTTCAGTATATAGATACCAGCAGCTGTGGGCAATGCCGTTCAGTATATAGATACCAGCAGCTGTGGGCAATGCCGTTCAGTATATAGATACCAGCAGCTGTGGGCAATGCCGTTCAGTATATAGTAGAGATGGGCGGGTCCGGTTCTCCGAGAACCGAACCCACCCGAACTTTGGGTATCCGAGTACCGAGCTGAGCAGCTCGGTACTCTCCCGCCAATTCCGAATCCAAATCGAGGCCGAACGTCATTGTGACGTCGTCGGATCTCGGGACTCGGTTCTCGCGATACTTCAACTTTATAAATACACGCCTCCACAGCAATCCATCGCCATTTGACAGAGGGAGAGAGCAGGGTGTAGTCATAGGCTAATTAGAGCAGGGACAGAGAAAGAATACAATATTGTTCTTGCAATTGCTCTAACCAAAATCGCTAGTGCAGAGAGGAGGATAGAGGTTTATTATTTTTTCTTCATATTTGGCACTCCCCAGCGCTTTTGGGTTGTCCCCCATAATTGTGCATTAATATTTCTGGCTGTCAAAAGTCATATCTGTCAGCAGTATCTACTCAATAAATGTTAGCACTCCTCAGTGTTTTTGGGGTGTCCTCTCTAATTGTGCATTAATATTTCTGGCTGTCAAAAGTCATATCTGTCAGCAGTATCTACTCAATAATTTTAAGCACTCCTCAGTGTTTTTGGGGTGTCCTCTCTAATTGTGCATTAATATTTCTGGCTGTCAAAAGTCATATCTGTCAGCAGTATCTACTCAATAATTTTAAGCACTCCTCAGTGTTTTTGGGGTGTCCTCTCTAATTGTGCATTAATATTTCTGGCTGTCAAAAGTCATATCTGTCAGCAGTATCTACTCAATAAATTTTAGCACTCCTCTGTGTTTTTGGGGTGTCCTCCCTAATTGTGCATTAATATTTCTGGCTGTCAAAAGTCATATCTGTCAGCAGTATCTACTCAATAATTTTAAGCACTCCTCAGTGTTTTTGGGGTGTCCTCTCTAATTGTGCATTAATATTTCTGGCTGTCAAAAGTCATATCTGTCAGCAGTATCTACTCAATAAATGTTAGCACTCCTCAGTGTTTTTGGGGTGTCCTCTCTAATTGTGCATTAATATTTCTGGCTGTCAAAAGTCATATCTGTCAGCAGTATCTACTCAATAATTTTAAGCACTCCTCAGTGTTTTTGGGGTGTCCTCTCTAATTGTGCATTAATATTTCTGGCTGTCAAAAGTCATATCTGTCAGCAGTATCTACTCAATAAATTTTAGCACTCCTCTGTGTTTTTGGGGTGTCCTCCCTAATTGTGCATTAATATTTCTGGCTGTCAAAAGTCATATCTGTCAGCAGTATCTACTCAATAAATGTTAGCACTCCTCAGTGTTTTTGGGGTGTCCTCTCTAATTGTGCATTAATATTTCTGGCTGTCAAAAGTCATATCTGTCAGCAGTATCTACTCAATAATTTTAAGCACTCCTCAGTGTTTTTGGGGTGTCCTCTCTAATTGTGCATTAATATTTCTGGCTGTCAAAAGTCATATCTGTCAGCAGTATCTACTCAATAAATTTTAGCACTCCTCTGTGTTTTTGGGGTGTCCTCCCTAATTGTGCATTAATATTTCTGGCTGTCAAAAGTCATATCTGTCAGCAGTATCTACTCAATAAATGTTAGCACTCCTCAGTGTTTTTGGGGTGTCCTCTCTAATTGTGCATTAATATTTCTGGCTGTCAAAAGTCATATCTGTCAGCAGTATCTACTCAATAATTTTAAGCACTCCTCAGTGTTTTTGGGGTGTCCTCTCTAATTGTGCATTAATATTTCTGGCTGTCAAAAGTCATATCTGTCAGCAGTATCTACTCAATAATTTTAAGCACTCCTCAGTGTTTTTGGGGTGTCCTCTCTAATTGTGCATTAATATTTCTGGCTGTCAAAAGTCATATCTGTCAGCAGTATCTACTCAATAAATTTTAGCACTCCTCTGTGTTTTTGGGGTGTCCTCCCTAATTGTGCATTAATATTTCTGGCTGTCAAAAGTCATATCTGTCAGCAGTATCTACGCAATGGATTCAAAGCAGTCCACATATGATCTAAATGAGCAACCAGGTTCTGTCACCAGTCCTGATGTTAGTGTTCCCAGTACGTCATCTGGCCAAGGCGATGTCAAACAACAGAGTGTTTTCAAATTAGTGCAAAAAACAAAAACCAAAAAAAAATTTACTGTATTGAAGCGAAAACGAAGTGTAACTGAGCAAAAGTTAAGTGACGATAAAAAAAAAATTGCAAGCATGCCATTCTACACACGCAGTGGCAAAGAGAGAATGAGGCCTTCACCTTTGGCTATTAGTGGCAGATCCCAAAAAGTTACCCAGCCTACAATTGGTGCACAACTACTGTTACGCGTCAAAGCTGAGCTGCAAGATACCAGTGAGGCATTACAGGAGAATATTTGCTCTGATTCACAAATGACAACAATCCCTGTGGAGAGTCCATCCAACAGTGGGATGTCTAATCGTGAGCATTCTGCTGATGTGTGCCTTAATAGCCCGAGTGTAGCCGGTGATACCCAAATTGAGGATGCCACTTTGGAATTAGAAGAGGATGAGGGGGAGATTTGTGTAGGCGACGAGGGCGCTAATGAGGATGTTGATGAGGATGAGGTTGTTTGTGTAAGTCCTGCACCAGTGGCAGCAGTTCTGGCACGTGACAAGAAAAAGGCCATTGTCATGCCTGGGCATAAAACAAAAAAATCCACTTCTTATGTGTGGAATTATTTCTACCCAAATCCAGACAACAATTGTATAGCCATTTGTAGTGTATGTGAAGCCACAGTCAGTCGAGGGAGGGACCTTAACCATCTTGGAACCTCGTCTATGTTACGCCATTTAACGAGAGTTCATGGCAAAGTGTTGGGAAAAGCTGAAAGTTCTTCCCAAAAGAATACAAGCACTCCCTCATCAGCTAAGACCCTCCGCTCACCGACATACCGACGGCCACAAAATACACCCACCACACCATCCTCATCAATATCCTCAGTAGCGCTCGGAGTGAGCCCGGCATCCCACTTAAGGCTGGATGACTCCGGCACTATTATTGATTCCTCTGAAGAAAGCGTTAGTCCTGCTGCTGCTGTTGCTGCTGCTGGGGGTGAATCGTCATCCCAGAGGCAGGTGAATAAAATGAGCAGTCCTACATTTCAGCAATTAACTGTGAAACAATCCTTTGCGAGGGGAAGCAAATATGACAGCAGTCACCCAGTCGCCAAGCGAATCACAGACGCCATGGCTGCAATGTTAGTGTTAGATCTGCGTCCAATCTCCACCATAAACGCAGCTGGTTTTTCACAGTTAATTGAGGTTTTGTGTCCGCGTTACAGAATTCCATCGCGACACCATTTCTCCCGTAAAGCTATTCCACAACTATACCAAAAAGTGTGTAAAAATGTAGAGATTGCGCTGAAAAATGCCATTCTGCCCACTGTTCACTTAACCACAGATATGTGGACAAGTGGAAGTGGCCAAACCAAAGACTATATGACTGTGACAGCCCACTGGGTTGGTCATTCACCTTCACCAGCAGGAACAGCAGCAGCATGTACACCACTACGTAACATTTGTCACAGGCAGGCCACTCTTTGTATCACCGGCTTCACTAACAGGCATACGGCTGACAATTTGTTACGCAAACTGAGAGATGTGATTGATGCATGGCTTATACCACTCGGACTCTCCCCAGGGTATGTCATTTCAGATAACGCCAACAATATAGTGCGAGCATTACAGCTGGGTGATTTCCAACATATTCCCTGTTTTGCTCACACCATCAACTTGGTGGTGCAGAGCTTCCTACGAAACAACCGTGAGGTGCAGGAGATGCTTTCGGTGGCCCGTAAAATTTCAGGCCATTTCAGGCATTCAGCCACAGCATGTAGGAGATTACAGCAGCTCCAAGAGCAGTTTAACTTGCCCTGCCACCAACTTAAGCAAGAGGTGGTAACTCGGTGGAATTCCACCCTGTACATGCTTCAGAGGATGGAGGAACAGCGCAAAGCCATCCAAGCATATTGCACAAGTCATGACATTGGGAAAGGAGGGGGGATGTATTTCACTCTTGCACAGTGGGGAATCCTTTCAGTGCTGTGCAAGGTGCTGAAACCATTTGAAGTTGTGACATGTGAGGTCAGTGCAGACTCTGCTAGTTTGAGCCAAGTCATTCCTTTAATTAGACTATTGGAAAAGCAGCTTGAGAAAATGAAGGAGGAGCTGAAAGCAAGCAATTCAGCAAAGTATGTTGGCCTTGTCGATCAAGTACTTAATTCGCTTCACAATGATCCTCGAGTTATTAAGATCTTGAACTCGGATCAGTACGTTTTGGCCACTGTGCTTGATCCAAGGTTTAAAACCTACATTGAGTCTTTACTTGTAAATGAGCGAGATGTGAACTTTTGCAAGGAGCTATTGCTCAGCAAGTTGGCCGCTGAACTGGGCCTCGGCTTGACGACGTGTCCTCCTTCACTTTCTCAAGCTGTTGCTCGTAAAAAATTAAATTTCCAAAAAAGAAGCAGGGAAGACACAGGGGGCAGACGAGAACAATTTAACATCTGGGCTGGTTTGAAGGATTTTTCAAAAAAAAGTGTCACTTTGCCCATAAGTCCATCCAATATGAGTATAAACATGCAAAGGATGGTGGAGGATTACTTTCAAGAGGTAGTTGATATGGAAATGTCAGACAGTCCCTTTCCTTACTGGGAAGAAAAGCAAGCTATTTGGAAACCCATGTACAAACTTGCTTTGCAATACCTAAGCTGCCCACCCTCCAGTGTGTACTCTGAACGAGTGTTCAGCACAGCAGGGAACTTAGTCAGTGATCGCCGTAGAAGGTTACTTCCCAAAAATGTGGAGAAAATGATGTTTATAAAAATGAACTACATCTTCCACGAGGAAGGCCTTCACCATCCAAGACATGCAAGCACTGACTGTTCTCTAATGGCGGATTCAAGCGGCGATGAATTGATAGTCTGTGATGATGACGATAACACTGATGAGGGTGAGGATGAAGCTGAAGATGATGCCGATAACATCTTTTTAAAACTTTCTATGTAAGTGTAGGGTGCAATCTACCCCCAAAGAGGAAAGGGACTTGTGGCATTTCCATATCACATACCATCTTGAAAGGCTGCTGTTAGGGCAATTTATCCTTAAGGGTAGGGTGTCATAGACAGAGTGACCCTAAACTGGCTTTGTCCATTTTTCATAATATTGTACAGTCTATAATGGCTGAATTTTTTAGTATTTTATACAAGTGGAGGGGGGCCTAGAGAGACAGAAACCAAACTGGCTTTCTCCATGTCAATTAATATTGTACAGTCTATAATGGCTGAATTTTTTAGTATTTTATACAAGTGGAGGGGGGCCTAGAGAGACAGAAACCAAACTGGCTTTCTCCATGTCAATTAATATTGTACAGTCTATAATGGCTGAATTTTTTAGTATTTTATACAAGTGGAGGGGGGCCTAGAGAGACAGAAACCAAACTGGCTTTCTCCATGTCAATTAATATTGTACAGTCTATAATGGCTGAATTTTTTAGTATTTTATACAAGTGGAGGGGGGCCTAGAGAGACAGAAACCAAACTGGCTTTCTCCATGTCAATTAATATTGTACAGTCTATAATGGCTGAATTTTTTAGTATTTTATACAAGTGGAGGGGGGCCTAGAGAGACAGAAACCAAACTGGCTTTCTCCATGTCAATTAATATTGTACAGTCTATAATGGCTGAATTTTTGGGTATTTTATACAAGTGGAGGGGGGCCTTGAGAGACAGAAACCAAACTGGCTTTCTCCATGTCAATTAATATTGTACAGTCTATAATGGCTGAATTTTTTGGTATTTTATACAAGTGGAGGGGGGCCTTGAGAGACAGAAACCAAACTGGCTTTTTCCATTTCTTTACATATTTAACTATAAGTGTAGGGTGTAATATACATTCAAAGACGATGGCTGCATTGCCAATATGCATAGATGGAGAGGAAGACAATCTGTTTTGTGTGTAGAATAGGCCTACCAACGAAGAATTAAACTGTTTTTTGGGATGATTTATTACCTCAACAATTAGATTACTTGTCTCTAAAACAGTTGGAGCACTAAATTGGGTTAATTTAGGCCCAAAAACATGGATTTTCCCAAAAAATAGCAAAACAAAACCAAACAAAACCAAAACCAAAACCAAAACACGCAATGGAGGTTTTGCAAAACCAAAACCAAAACCAAAACACGACGGTAATCCAGATCCAAAACCGAATCCAAAACCAAAACACGGGGGTCAGTGACCATCTCTAGTATATAGATACCAGCAGCTATGGACAATGCCGTTCAGTATATAGATACCAGCAGCTGTGGGCAATGCCGTTCAGTATATAGATACCAGCAGCTGTGGGCAATGCCGTTCAGTATATAGATACCAGCAGCTGTGGGCAATGCCGTTCAGTATATAGATACCAGCAGCTATGGACAATGCCGGTCAGTATATAGATACCAGCAGCTATGGACAATGCCGTTCAGTATATAGATACCAGCAGCTATGGGCAATGCCGTTCAGTATATAGATACCAGCAGCTATGGACAATGCCGGTCAGTATATAGATACCAGCAGCTGTGGGCAATGCCGTTCAGTATATAGATACCAGCAGCTATGGACAATGCCGTTCAGTATATAGATACCAGCAGCTATGGACAATGCCGTTCAGTATATAGATACCAGCAGCTGTGGGCAATGCCGTTCAGTATATAGATACCAGCAGCTATGGACAATGCCGGTCAGTATATAGATACCAGCAGCTATGGGCAATGCCGTTCAGTATATAGATACCGGCAGCCATGGACAATGCCGGTCAGTATATAGATACCAGCAGCTATGGGCAATTCCGGTCAGTATATAGATACCAGCAGCTATGGACAATGCCGTTCAGTATATAGATACCAGCAGCTATGGGCAATGCCGTTCAGTATATAGATACCAGCAGCTATGGACAATGCCGGTCAGTATATAGATACCAGCAGCTATGGGCAATGCCGGTCAGTATATAGATACCAGCAGCTATGGACAATGCCGTTCAGTATATAGATACCAGCAGCTATGGGCAATGCCGTTCAGTATATAGATACCAGCAGCTATGGACAATGCCGTTCAGTATATAGATACCAGCAGCCATGGACAATGCCGTTCAGTATATAGATACCAGCAGCTATGGACAATGCCGTTCAGTATATAGATACCAGCAGCTATGGACAATGCCGTTCAGTATATAGATACCAGCAGCTATGGACAATGCCGTTCAGTATATAGATACCAGCAGCTATGGGCAATGCCGTTCAGTATATAGATACCAGCAGCTATGGACAATGCCGGTCAGTATATAGACAAAGATGAATTATACTCACAGGGCAACATATAATATAAACCAGGGATAGACAACATAATGCAGAATTCAGGAACCAGTCAGTGGTATCTAAGAGCCAGCGTGGCCTAAATAGAAATGACCCCCATAAATCAGTCTGTTCTTAGCCACATGGGCTACCTGGCTCCTGGGTCTGGCCCGGTCCTCCAGGCAGCCTGATGTATGAGCCAGATCTTTACACCCCATTGGCTGGACTGCAGATGTCTCTGTAAGATCCACAGCTGGGAGATATTTCTATCAATCTGACCTGATTTCCAGATATAGCATCACCGTTCTCTACAGCAAACGCCAACCTGGATGCTAAACAGCTTCTAAACACGTTCACTTATCACAGCCACCATAGAACCAGTCAAAGGAGAGCGGGCACAGATACACTGATATAGATAATTAACATGTGTTATTATTATATGTTTATATAGCGGCAATCATATTACGCAGCGTTACAAAGCTTAGTTCATACCTGCCTAGCAATTAATACACAAAGTTAAAACACATAATATGGAGAACAGCAGCAACAAACGCCTGGAACATCTGATGGCAAAAATAAAGCAGTAATACAACTTATAACGTCATTATTGAAGTCTTAGTTTTAGTAAGACTCTTAATTTATCATCTCTTATGGACCCATACAGACCCCCGAGTATTGGAGTGCACTCTATCAATGGTTAATATCCAGTATTGATTATTTCTGACACATACAAAACTGTATTTACAAATAATATAAGTTATTACTATTAAAGGTGGGTTTTTGTTCAACAATGAGATGCAAAACTAATTATAATTCCTCTGATTACTGAGAACGTCCCAAATAGTGACGAAACTTAATATTAACAAATAATCCACATACAAAGCACTAATAGTGAACCTTAATGTGAATAATTAATCATAACAGAATTTACGATCCACATACAAAGAAAGACCAATCCTAAGAGTCTCTCTACCCCTGTCATAAACATGTACCAGTAAAGTAAAATAAGGGGTTATCTACCTTTAAATAATGCTGATTCAGCAAGTAAGTTCTAACTCAATAAATTATAGGCCCTAGAATATTAAGTGCATCCAGTAATAACAATCTCGCATTTGACCTATCCACATATACACAAATCCACTTCTATTTCACAGTTTATTTACTTAGTAAGCTTTAAGAATAGAAGAATGGATAACACAGTGCGCTCAAGAAATCAAACTCAGCTAGACTGCTGCACGTAATCAGCAAAGTATCCCTCCTTGATATAAAGCAATATAGCAAAACAATTAACTGCGTTAATACCAGATTGTCTATGGGCAGCATAGTGGCTCAGTGGTTAGCACTTCTGCCTCACAGCACTGGGGTCATGAGTTCAATTCCCGACCATGGCCTTATCTGTGAGGAGTTTGTATGTTCTCCCCGTGTTTGCGTGGGTTTCCTCCGGGTGCTCCAGTCTCCTCCCACACTCCAAAAACATACTGGTAGGTTAATTGGCTGCTATCTAATTTGACCCTAGTCTGTGTCTGTCTCTGTCTGTGTGTGTGTGTGTGTGTGTGTGTGTATTAGGGAATTTAGACTGTAAACCCCAATGGGGCAGGGACTGATGTGAGCGAGTTCTCTGTACAGCGCTGCAGAATTAGTGGCGCTATATAAATAAATGGTGATGATGATGATGATTGTCTAAACTGAAAAGCTACTATTAAGATGTATATAATGGTGTGTTGCAAAATAACTAAATTCTATTATTGGCTGTTTGGGATCTTGGATGACAATGACAAAATTGCTCATATAAGTAACTACTGTTGAGTAGCCAATATCTAGTGGGTGGTAGTAACATACATGTATACATGCCAATGAACGACAATAATCCAAACCACATGTGTTTTGGATTATTGTCAGTCATTACTTAATAAAGAATAATAAAGTTGTTGTAAGTATAAGAAGACGTCAAACTATTAGTGTCAGAAATTAGGTGGAACGTCTGTGCAATTCATCAAACAAACTCTTTTTACTTTCATAGCTATTTAATTCAGTTTAGTGGTTGTACCCCGCATTTAATAGATGAGTATCATCTCAGGAATTTAAATATACTCCTACCTAATTATTATCTTTTTTCAAATATTGGCACAACATTGAAACCCCTCCTCTCCTAGTTTCCCAAACGGTGTCAGCCTGGATATCAGAGCGAATGTTTTCAGGAATATGTGAAAGTGGTAATGAACAGACCACCATTAATCTCCTACATGCCGTCTATAGATGTAGTGATCACTGCTATCTACACCAGCTCCTGATAGACTTATATACACACACACACTCGGTTTCCTCCCACACCCCAAAAACATACTAGTAGGTTAATTTGCTGCTATTAAATTGCCCTTAGTCTCTCTCGGTCTGTATGTGTGTTAGGGAATTTAGACTGTAAGCTCCAATGGGGCAGGAACTGATGTGAATGAGTTCTCTGTACAGCGCTGCGGAATTAGTGGCGCTATATAAATGGATGATGATGATGACGACAAGGCAGCTTTTACTGTTACAAATACCATTTCCCTAGTGAATGAGTGATCTTTAAAAGACCCAATGAAAATATTCCTCATGTGTACAGTGTATGGCATGGAACGTTGACAAAGCACCGAGAGATGGTGCCAATGAACCCACGCATTTCACTTTTTCCAGGTAAGTCCTATACGACAGCAAGGAGCACCGTAATGTGCAGATATAGATCCAAAAGCTTATCCAGTAAAACAAGAAAACACAGGAACTAAGTATACAGTCCTGTTTATGTTATTTAAAACCTTTAGCTGAGAATTCAGATGAACTTACAATAAAAGCTTTGCTGGGAATATATTGTGATAACCGGGACCCTGGAGAACACGTGGGATGACTTTTATGGATTGAGTGAAAGCTATGTCCCAATGCATCACAAACTCCAGAGTGGCACAGAGCATGTCAGCACTTTGCCGTGCACAAAACTCGCAGGCTCATGGATACAGGGACAACACTGAACTGTACACAAGTACATAGGCCACAGTGCAGAGACACTCTCACAAACTACACACCACTGATGTTATAACACTGGATCTTCCAAATGAATAGCATAAAGCAGTGGTCAGGGAACAGGGGTAAATTACCCCACTTGGGGTAAAAATTAAATTCCTGGGGGTAATGCTGCCGATTTACATGCTGTCAGTTGGATTGTAGACCCCTTTAAATGTGAAATTGCTGTTGTACCAGAAGAGCCTCAAGGGTTGGCAGAGGCACTTCTTGAGCTTCGATGCAATAATGAAGCACATATTGCATTTGAAAACAAAGCAGATCTGTCATATTTTTGGATGTCAACAGCTGCAAAGGCATCAAAACTGCACATGAGGCAGTCAAAAAGATGCTGCTTTTTGCAACAACCTACCTTTGCGAACAAGGATTTTCCACTCTAACGAACATAAAAACAAAGCAGAGAAATCGATTGGACGCTGAAGACTGTATCCAAATTGCTCTGATATCAAAATGCCCCAATCTTGATACTCTCGTATCAAAAATGAAGCAACATCATTTCTCCAAAACCTGAAGTTTTGAAGTTGAAGCTTTCAAATAAATTTTGAATAGATTCAATAAAATTTTGAATTCCAATAATTAATATATAATTTCCTTGCTTTCAAATCAAGGGGGTAAGGTCGGCGTACCTAAATATATTTTGGGGTAAAGGGTAAAAAAGTTCCCTGACCCCTGGCATAAACAGACGTAACAGGCTATCATGGGGGAGTACAAAATGTTTAACGCATATAACGAAAAAAGAAAACTAAGTATTGCACAAGAAAATCTGTAGTTACGTTAAAAATAACTTGGGACAGGAACTGGCCTGGCAACCAAATGGTTAAGACGCCACCAGCAGTATATTGCTGTGTGTGTGGGTGGTACGCCTGCTTTAATATTTCTCATATTTTTATGCTCCTGAGCGATTATTTCATCAACACAGATGAAATGTAAATGATTAAGATAATGCAACATATTTTACTCTGGTAATCATACGGCTTGAGATGAACACTTTGTGCAGGGTGCCAAAATCCTGTCTGTGCTGTAACTTCCTACTTCCGAACAGAGAGGATCAGGACCCGGCGCGAGGGAGACGGTTCAAGGCGATTGTCCTAAACTAGATACAGTTTATCACATACGCTCCGTCTCCCCTCTCTACACACAGCTGAGTGATCTCTATGGAGAATGACGGAGAACCATCTTCCCCGAGCAGATGGAGAGGCAGGATCAGCATAAAATAGCTGAACACACACAGGTTTATTAAGTCTGGTGTAAAGTGACAGAAGAAATGTGTAGAGAAGACGGCACAAATTGTACTAACGTGGCGCGTTCTGTCTGTTACCGATCTTTAAATGGCTGAATCCATGAAATGCAGAATATATATATATAAGTGGCGGTATGTCATACCCCGTATACACCACTACTTCCACCACTGGAAGTAGTGCCTACTTTTGAAGGCTGCTATCCGGGAGGGGGTCCGTTGAGGGGGCGTGGCCACACATGTTGCGCCGTTAGGCCCCACCCCGGTCAAACGTAGATCATTTCGGCCAATCGCAGCAGGAGGCGAGGCCACAATGACACGTTTAGCCCCGCCCCCACCCTCTTCAACAACGGAGATGGCTGCATCCGGGATGTTTACCTGCTCTCTTGGGAGTCCGGCAGAACTCCCAAAATTTCGGGAGTCTCCTGGACATTCCGGGAGAGTAGCCAACTATGCTGGTTCTTCTTAAATGCCTGTTTCCGTATGTACACAAATACAGACCTTCCCATGATTCACGTGTCAGAGATGGCAAACCACGGATCTGGATGAGCACGGATTACCCACATCTGCCTCTTGGAGAGCCCATGAATTGTGCAACAACACGACCGGTCTTCACCACGCAAGAAATGAACGTGTCACTGCGTTAACCTCTATCACAGGAATAATCTTCACTATCCTAGTGTCTTTGTGGTGCTCACAAGGAGCAGATTCAATCGCCACCGGCACATCGACATCATCGCGATGTCCGCTACGCACGTTACCGGCCATTACGGTAGGAGTCTCCGACGCGAGGGGTCTCCGTGGACGTTCCGGAGATACTTTGTGCAGAACTGAATCTTCCCTAAGGAATCATCTCTTATACAGTATCAGGGCAGTGACAAGTTTACCCCAACGTTCAGTAAGACACGGAAGCCGTTCTATATGGAAACACATAAATTATCACATAGTAGAAGGTTGTTTTTCTCCTTAAAAGAAATTGACAGCAAAAGCCTCCTGGTTGTGTGTCCCTGTGTCCTGCCAAGAGCTCCAGCACGAGCTGCAATGTCTGTCAAAAGACTGTACAATATGTCTCCCCCTCACCCTACCCTCATGTATGCTCCTTCATCCTTCCAGATCTGACATCATGCTTCATGGCAGCTTGCACACAGCTCTTCTGAAGAACGCCCAACATAAGACCTTTCATCTGTTCACTAATCTTTGTACATTTTAAAGGTACAGACATACAGCCGATCAGACCAAACGTCTTCCAAGCCCGGGCTAGAGAGACCTGGCTGTGAAGCTGTATGGTAATGCAGATTGATGGTTTCCAAAGCAGCATAGACACATGAAAATATTGGGAAGTGATGTCTACACAAAGGGGTTAATGGATCAGCTATGGAAATGGCAGCCCTGTAATCAGTCCACATGTATGTCTGTAGTTTCCATCCAAACACGCATGTGAGCTAACGGCAGCCTGTGTATATCATGTGTGTACACGTTAACATATATGCATGCATTTCCACCTAATCTTATTTTAACCCCTACATCAGTGGAGTGCTTGTCATCCGGTAACCTAACATTTCCTTAATCGCCCCTCAGCACTGAAGGAGAAAGCAGGGACCCCTTAGGTTTCGGAGATGATTACGGAGGCTGGAAAGTATAAGTCCCCAGTTATTATAAGTCTCACAACTCTGCGGAACAGAGCAGAAAGCGGGAGCCCCTAAATACTGTATTTACAGGGGGATGATAACAACTTAAGGTGAAATCCCAGTCGATATTTAGAATAATTACATAGTATCTAATGTCGCATGTGTAAGGGGCCTGTGTATTGTGTATAACGGAAGACAAGTTTATTAAAGTTACATTATTCATAGGAAGCACAAAACCTGAACAGAACCTATGGAGTCAGGGATGAAACTGCCAACGTGGTTCCGATTAGAGAAAATGAAAATAAAAAGCTGGAAGGAATGATGATTTATGTACATTTGTGAGCGCCTGATCCTTCTCTCACCATCGGCACATCTAAGCCCTTCACAGAAAGCCACGGCGCACCACCAGCAAACATAGAATTAATAAGCACAGATTTAATTAGGTACATAAAAACTATACAAATATATCAAATGCAATGATACCGATATTATATAAAATATCTAATACATCAAAACATAAGATCAAAAAACATTTAATTTGCATCAAACTCATATGTAACAAGATTGTATAAATAATCGTTCAAAACGTTCTACTGACAGGAACGTCCTCCTGCGTATAAACATGTAACTTTCAAATATGTTCTTAAATCTCTTTTCTTCTACAAATTATTGTTATATTATATGCTAAGTATAATATATATATATATATATATATATATATATATATATATATATATATATATATATATATATATATATATATATATTATACTTAGCAACATCTTGTGGCACACCGATGTGTGTGGTTTAGGAGTACTCCTATACAGGTCGAAAGTCAACAGGCTTCTTTCCCTACAATAAAGGGAGTTGACCATCTAATCGTCACCTTTCTACTCAGTCGCCGGTCCCATACAATAAACAAGTACAGTACATCATTACTAACGCCTCACACGCACGTACATGGAAATCTATTCAATTGATTCTGCCTCGCTTAGTAGCAGCTGAAGTTCAGCAATTAGCAGATTAACAGCTTGGCAGCTATTCTGTCACGTTGGGCTCGTGGTCAGAACGAGAAGGAGTCTTTCCTGGATGCGACGCAGACTTTGGAAGGATTTCTCGCAGTCATAAGGAAGGATCGCCTTTATTTAGTACAACGGAGTCCTTGTTTGAGAGATTTGGTCTACCCCCTAATAAAACATTTTCAGCATGTTTAGATGCAGAAAGCACCTAATGGGATCCAAACACGAGCCACAGACAACTGCTAGATACACCCGTTGTTTGCCGGGGCACAGAGATCTCACAAGGAAATGTATTCAGGCTGAGACAGTCTCTACGTAAACGGATCTCAGCTCTGTAGCACTCTCACTACAACCCCCCTGCCCCAAAACATACACAATCATTTATATACACAATTAATGCAACACATCCATGTATTATTTTTATACCATAGTGAAACCAATTTCTTCTACTACACATATAATCCACCATGTACTGAACTTTTTTTTTCCGTAATTTCACTCTTATCATTGTGAAATTTACGTAACTTGGTATACAGTCACAATTCCACAAGTGAAAGGAGGTGTATTTACTAAATTGCGGGTTTGAAAGAGTAGAAATGTTGCCTATAGCGACCAATCAGATTCTAGCTGTCATTTTGTAGAATGTACTAAATAAATAATAACTGGAATCTTATTGGTTGCTATAGGCAACATCTCCACTTTTTCAAACCCGCAGTTTAGTAAATATACCCCAGGAATTTTGCAGCATACTGGATGCGAGAGGACCGTTTCATGAAAAAAACTTTAACTGCGCTAAAAATGGAATTGAATTGCAGGTAATTTTATGAAAAACAGCGTTAAAATGACTTAACGCGGTCAAAAAACAACAACTCGCTGACAATTGAATACCCCCTTAGTTTGAAAAGACCCATCTGAGTGGGAAGAATCACAGCCCAGGATCAGGGGAGTCTACGGAGACATGGCTGAATTAGGAAACGCCAGGCCAAAGATAAGTAGAACTTTATAATGTATCTAATCTTAATGACATCCATCAAAAATGTTTTGGAGTGGAGTTATCTTACAGATGGACCTGTCACCTTGTCACAATGGAGGCAGATATTTGCTGGGCCAAATCCTAACGCCTCCCAACTGTCCCAATTTTGTTCGGGACAGTTCCGAATAGCGGTCCTCGAAAGGGGCAGGGCTTCTGCAGAAATGGGCGGACTTTCAACTAAAAGTGAGTGTTTTTGGGGGACATGGGTAAATCAGCTTATTGTGTCCCGATTTTCAGTGTTTCAGTTTTGGAAGGAATGCAAAATGCATGACAATATCCATTAATTCTCTGGAGCTAGTGAAATGGCCTCATCCACCATGAGTAGGTGATATATACACTTCAGTTATCAAATTTGGATTAGAGCTACACACAGGCTCACAGGCTGGGAAACTGTCATGGAAATGTAGCAGTTTTTAGCTATACAGATTGGAATTTTAATGCCTGGTATAAATCCAACACTGCACAAAAGACAGCCAAGGTGGATAAGACAAATAGAATTAAAAACACACTGCGCTTCTAAACTCTGCTAGGAAGACGGATGTGAAAGCTGGCGCGTTATTTGTCTAAGTTGCTCGAGTCTTTCAAACTTAAGACTTCAAATAGTTGTACAATATTAATCAACAAACTGAAGATCAGAAACAAAAAAATATTTGATTGCATGCTCCCCGCACTGGTTCTGCAGACATCCGTACGGGTAATGTGCAGTGCTCTTTCAGAAGGACATGAGGGGTTTTGCAGAAAAGTGGAACTAATCAAGCTTGTCATTTCACTAATGGCTTGTGTAATATAGGAAACATGACCACTGTCCTGAGAGGGAAGGGACCGGAGTGCATTTAGAATTTGGGGATGGGGGGGGGGGGGGGGGGAGAGGGATTATTCAAAGTTGCTAGGAGACCGAAGCTATTTCCAAGGCAAAGCAATGATATCTTGAAGACTGCTACAAGAATCACTGACCTTGACCAAACACACAGCAACCTACATGACTAAAGCAGATTTTCTAGGTCACAGGAAAGATTTCTTGCAGATTCCCTCAATGGCTGCCCACCTTGTGTCTGTGCATCACTATAATCACCATGCTCACACTACCTGCAACACAGTTCCCACACCACCTTTTAATCACTATCTTAATTTAAGTTCTATTTATTTTATCTGAGGTTCCACGTTACCTTTTGTGCTTAAACAATAAATGCTCAATGCTGTATGACAACCCAGCTGTGGGATAGTACATATATGGCACAGGACAGTATATATGACAGAACATATAGGACGGTACATATCTAACGAAGAACACGGCTATAGAACAGTACATACATGACTGAGTACACACCTATTGGACATAGCAAACAGGTATAGGACAGTGCGTACACCAATCAGCCACAACATTAGAACCACCTGCCTAATACTGTGTAGGCCCCCCTCGTTCTGCCAAAACAGCTCTGACCCATCGATGCATGGACTCTACAAGACCGCTGAAGGTGTCCTGTGGTATCTGGCACCAAGACGTAGCTAGGGCAGTTTCCTTCATATCCCATAGGTGCTCGGTCGGACTGAGATCTGGGGAATTCGGAGGCCAAGTCAACACCTTGAACTCTTTGTCATGTTCCTCAAACCATTCCTGATTAATTGTTGCAGTGTGGCAGGGTGCATTATCCTGCTGAAAGGGGCCACTGCCATCAAGTGTACCGCTGTCATGAAGGGGTGTACTTGGTCAGCACAATATTTAGGTAGGTGGTACGTGTCATCCACATGAATTCCAGGACCCAAGGATTCCCAGCAGAACATTGCTCAGAGCATCACAGTGCCTCCCCCAACTTGTCTTCTTCGCACAGTGCATCCTGGTGCCATGACTTTCCCAGGTAAATGACGTACACGCACCCGGCCGTTCACATGATGTAAAAGAAAATGTGATTCATCAGACCAGACCACCTTCTTCCATTGCTCCATGGTCCAGTTCTGGCTCTCACGTGCACATTGTAGGCACGTTCGGTGGTGGACAGGGGTCAGCATGGGCAGTCTGACCAGTCTGTGGCTACGCAGCAAGCTGTGATGAAGCACTGTGTGTTCTGACACCTTTCTATCATAACCAGCATTAACTTTATCAGTAATTTGTGCTACAGTAGCCCTTCCGTGGGATTGGACCAGTGGATCACCCCACAAGACCGGCCGTTCTGGAGATCCTCTGACCCAGTTGTCTAGTCATCACAATTTGGCCCGTGTCAAAGTCACTCAGATACTTATACTTGTCCATTTTTCCTGCTTCCAACACATCAACTTCAAGAACGGACTGTTCACTTGCTGCCTAATATATCCCACCTCTTGTCAGGTGTCATTGTAATGAGATAATCAACGCTCTTCACTTCACTTGTAAGTGGTTTTAATGTTGTGGCTGATCAGTGTATATGACAGAGCACACAGGTACAGTACAGTAATACATCATCATCATTTATTTATATAGCGCCAACATATTACGTAGCGCTTTACAATTGGGGACAAACAGAGTAAACTAATAAACAAACTGGATTAAACAGACAAAGAGGTGAGAAGGGTGGGTGGGGCATAAAGATCTCGGAGGACATGGTTGTAGGACAGTAGATATATAGGACTGAGCACGCAGGTGCAGGACAGCACATATAGGACTGAGCACGCAGGTGCAGGACAGCACATATAGGACTGAGCACGCAGGTGCAGGACAGCATATATAGGACTGAGCACGCAGGTGCAGGACAGTACATATAGGACTGAGCACAGAGGTGCAGGACAGCATATATAGGACTGAGCACAGAGGTGCAGGACAGCATATATAGGACTGAGCACAGAGGTGCAGGACAGCACATATAGGACTGAGCATGCAGGTGCAGGACAGCACATATAGAACTGAGCACGCAGGTGCAGGACAGCACATATATAGGACTGAGCACAGAGGTGCAGGACAGCATATATAGGACTGAGCATGCAGGTGCAGGACAGCATATATAGGACTGAGCACGCAGGTGCAGGACAGCATATATAGGACTGAGCACGCAGGTGCAGGACAGCATATATAGGACTGAGCACGCAGGTGCAGGACAGCACATATATAGGACTGAGCACAGAGGTGCAGGACAGCATATATAGGACTGAGCATGCAGGTGCAGGACAGCATATATAGGACTGAGCACGCAGGTGCAGGACAGCATATATAGGACTGAGCACGCAGGTGCAGGACAGTACATATATAGGACTGAGCATACAGGTGCAGGACAGCATATATAGGACTGAGCATGCAGGTGCAGGACAGCACATATAGAACTGAGCACGCAGGTGCAGGACAGCACATATATAGGACTGAGCACAGAGGTGCAGGACAGCATATATAGGACTGAGCATGCAGGTGCAGGACAGCATATATAGGACTGAGCATGCAGGTGCAGGACAGCATATATAGGACTGAGCATGCAGGTGCAGGACAGCATATATAGGACTGAGCACGCAGGTGCAGGACAGCATATATAGGACTGAGCACGCAGGTGCAGGACAGCATATATAGGACTGAGCACGCAGGTGCAGGACAGCACATATAGAACTGAGCACGCAGGTGCAGGACAGCACATATATAGGACTGAGCACAGAGGTGCAGGACAGCATATATAGGACTGAGCATGCAGGTGCAGGACAGCATATATAGGACTGAGCATGCAGGTGCAGGACAGCATATATAGAACTGAGCACAGAGGTGCAGGACAGCATATATAGGACTGAGCATGCAGGTGCAGGACAGCACATATAGAACTGAGCACGCAGGTGCAGGACAGCACATATATAGGACTGAGCACAGAGGTGCAGGACAGCATATATAGGACTGAGCATGCAGGTGCAGGACAGCATATATAGGACTGAGCATGCAGGTGCAGGACAGCATATATAGAACTGAGCACAGAGGTGCAGGACAGCATATATAGGACTGAGCACCCAGGTGCAGGTCAGTACATATATAGGACTGAGCACAGAGGTGCAGGACAGCATATATAGGACTGAGCACCCAGGTGCAGGTCAGTACATATATAGGACTGAGCACACAGGTGCAGGACAGCTTATACAGGACTGAGCACAGAGGTGCAGGACAGCATATATAGGACTGAGCATGCAGGTGCAGAACAGCATATATAGGACTGAGCATGCAGGTGCAGGACAGCATATATAGGACTGAGCACAGAGGTGCAGGACAGCATATATAGGACTGAGCACCAAAGTGCAGGACAGCTTATATAGGACTGAGCACACAGGTGCAGGACAGTACATATATAGGACTGAGCATGCAGGTGCAGGACAGTACATATATAGGACTGAGCATACAGGTGCAGGACAGCATATATAGGACTGAGCACAGAGGTGCAGGACAGCATATATAGGACTGAGCACCCAGGTGCAGGACAGTACATATATAGGACTGAGCATGCAGGTGCAGGACAGCTTATACAGGACTGAGCACGCAGGTGCAGGACAGCATATATAGGACTGAGCACGAGGTGCAGGACAGCATATATAGGACTGAGCATGCAGGTGCAGGACAGCATATATAGGACTGAGCACAGAGGTGCAGGACAGCATATATAGGACTGAGCATGCAGGTGCAGGACAGCATATATAGAACTGAGCACAGAGGTGCAGGACAGCATATATAGGACTGAGCACCCAGGTGCAGGTCAGTACATATATAGGACTGAGCACAGAGGTGCAGGACAGCATATATAGGACTGAGCACCCAGGTGCAGGTCAGTACATATATAGGACTGAGCACACAGGTGCAGGACAGCTTATACAGGACTGAGCACAGAGGTGCAGGACAGCATATATAGGACTGAGCATGCAGGTGCAGAACAGCATATATAGGACTGAGCATGCAGGTGCAGGACAGCATATATAGGACTGAGCACAGAGGTGCAGGACAGCATATATAGGACTGAGCACCAAAGTGCAGGACAGCTTATATAGGACTGAGCACACAGGTGCAGGACAGTACATATATAGGACTGAGCATGCAGGTGCAGGACAGTACATATATAGGACTGAGCATACAGGTGCAGGACAGCATATATAGGACTGAGCACAGAGGTGCAGGACAGCATATATAGGACTGAGCACCCAGGTGCAGGACAGTACATATATAGGACTGAGCATGCAGGTGCAGGACAGCTTATACAGGACTGAGCACGCAGGTGCAGGACAGCATATATAGGACTGAGCACGAGGTGCAGGACAGCATATATAGGACTGAGCATGCAGGTGCAGGACAGCATATATAGGACTGAGCACAGAGGTGCAGGACAGCATATATAGGACTGAGCACCCAGGTGCAGGTCAGTACATATATAGGACTGAGCACAGAGGTGCAGGACAGCATATATAGGACTGAGCACCCAGGTGCAGGTCAGTACATATATAGGACTGAGCACACAGGTGCAGGACAGCTTATACAGGACTGAGCACAGAGGTGCAGGACAGCATATATAGGACTGAGCATGCAGGTGCAGGACAGCATATATAGGACTGAGCATGCAGGTGCAGGACAGCATATATAGGACTGAGCACAGAGGTGCAGGACAGCATATATAGGACTGAGCACCAAAGTGCAGGACAGCTTATATAGGACTGAGCACACAGGTGCAGGACAGTACATATATAGGACTGAGCATGCAGGTGCAGGACAGTACATATATAGGACTGAGCATACAGGTGCAGGACAGTACATATATAGGACTGAGCATGCAGGACAGTACATAAATAGGACTGAGCACGCAGGTGCAGGACAGCTTATATAGGACTGAGCACCCAGGTGCAGGACAGCTTATACAGGACTGAGCACAGAGGTGCAGGACAGCATATATAGGACTGAGCATGCAGGTGCAGAACAGCATATATAGGACTGAGCATGCAGGTGCAGGACAGCATATATAGGACTGAGCACAGAGGTGCAGGACAGCATATATAGGACTGAGCACCAAAGTGCAGGACAGCTTATATAGGACTGAGCACACAGGTGCAGGACAGTACATATATAGGACTGAGCATGCAGGTGCAGGACAGTACATATATAGGACTGAGCATACAGGTGCAGGACAGCATATATAGGACTGAGCACAGAGGTGCAGGACAGCATATATAGGACTGAGCACCCAGGTGCAGGACAGTACATATATAGGACTGAGCATGCAGGTGCAGGACAGCTTATACAGGACTGAGCACGCAGGTGCAGGACAGCATATATAGGACTGAGCACGAGGTGCAGGACAGCATATATAGGACTGAGCATGCAGGTGCAGGACAGCATATATAGGACTGAGCACAGAGGTGCAGGACAGCATATATAGGACTGAGCACCCAGGTGCAGGTCAGTACATATATAGGACTGAGCACAGAGGTGCAGGACAGCATATATAGGACTGAGCACCCAGGTGCAGGTCAGTACATATATAGGACTGAGCACACAGGTGCAGGACAGCTTATACAGGACTGAGCACAGAGGTGCAGGACAGCATATATAGGACTGAGCATGCAGGTGCAGGACAGCATATATAGGACTGAGCATGCAGGTGCAGGACAGCATATATAGGACTGAGCACAGAGGTGCAGGACAGCATATATAGGACTGAGCACCAAAGTGCAGGACAGCTTATATAGGACTGAGCACACAGGTGCAGGACAGTACATATATAGGACTGAGCATGCAGGTGCAGGACAGTACATATATAGGACTGAGCATACAGGTGCAGGACAGTACATATATAGGACTGAGCATGCAGGACAGTACATAAATAGGACTGAGCATGCAGGTGCAGGACAGCTTATATAGGACTGAGCACCCAGGTGCAGGACAGCATATATAGGACTGAGCACACAGGTGCAGGACAGCATATATAGGACTGAGCACACAGGTGCAGGACAGCATATATAGGACTGAACACCCAGGTGCAGGAGAGGGAGAGAGAGAGAGAATATATATGACAGAGCACAATAGGACACATTTTATATATATATATATATATATATATATATAAATAAAACCACCATCGCTCGCACTATGACAGAAGGATCTTCGCCCTCTCTATGGCAATGAACCCAGCTGACATTCCTATAACTGACATTTCCCCGCCTCCTTCCACTAACCACGCCCACACCAGCTCGAGTCCTCTAACCCGGGTTCGCCGTCGGCTCCCGGACTACCCGCCCTTACATTGACTGACATCCGCGAGAGCCAATCACGCGGGTCTGAGCAGGGCGCGGGGGCGGGGACAGCTGTCACAACACACGCACGCGCCCCTCGGCAGCGCGCACCCGGCTGTCGGAGCAGCCTGACGATGGGACGCCGGGGACTGCGGAGGGAGCACAGAACCTACCTGCTGGAAGCGCGGCCTCCCCAGCACGAACGGAGGGTCGTCGTCCGCCATGTCCGTCCCCGCCGCGGGGGGTGCCGGGAGTTGTAGTCCTGGCGGGGAGTCCCCGGCTTCTCCTGTCCTCATAGCCCGGCTGCAGCCGCTCTGTGACTGAGCGGGAGGAGCGCGTGGACCTGCCTGCGGCGTGTGACGTCACACGCAGCCCCGTGGAGTCATGGGAGATGTAGTCCTCCAGCTGAGGAGGTCGTGTCAGGACTCAGGATGTGTCCAGCTCTGGTGCTGAGTAATATCTATGTATATATCTATCTATATATATCGATCTGTACTGGTATATGTATACCAAGACATCCCACCCCTATGGATTATATCGTTCTCACACGTGTAGCTGAGGTACTGTCAGGTTCTACACCTGGATTGTCTGTGTTATAGGGAATGTGACTGCAGGATTGTTCAGTAGAAGCTGCATGTGTTTCAGGAAAATCCCCCTGTGTCTCCCAACAGTTACTAATGGTGAACAACCTTGCCCGGGACCCCTAGTGTCTGTGCGTCCTTATTCCGGGACCCCTAGTGTCTGTGCGTCCTTATTCCGGGACCCCTAGTGTCTGTGCGTCCTTATTCCGGGACCCCTAGTGTCTGTATGTCCTTATTCCGGGACCCACTAGTGTCTGTGCGTCCTTATTCCGGGACCCCTAGTGTCTGTGCGTCCTTATTCCGGGACCCCTAGTGTCTGTACGTCCTTATTCCGGGACCCCTAGTGTCTGTGCGTCCTTATTCCCGGACCCCTAGTGTCTGTACGTCCTTATTCCGGGACCCCTAGTGTCTGTACGTCCTTATTCCGGGACCCCTAGTGTCTGTGCGTCCTTATTCCGGGACCCCTAGTGTCTGTACGTCCTTATTCCGGGACCCCTAGTGTCTGTACGTCCTTATTCCGGGACCCCTTGTTTTGTTGCGTCATTATTCCGGGATCTCTAGTTTCGTTGCGTCCTTATTCCGGGACCCCTAGTTTCGTTGCGTCATTATTCCGGGACCCCTAGGGTCGCCGCGTCATTATTCCGGGACCCCTAGTGTCGCCGCGTCATTATTCCGGGACCCCTAGTTTTGTTGCGTCCTTATTCCGGGAACCCTTGTTTTGTTGCGTCCTTATTCCGGGACCCCTAGTTTTGTTGCGTCCTTATTCCGGGAACCCTTGTTTTGTTGCGTCCTTATTCCGGGACCCCTAGTTTTGTTGCGTCATTATTCCGGGACCCCTAGTTTTGTTGCGTCATTATTCCGGGACCCCTAGTTTTGTTGCGTCCTTATTCCGGGACCGCTAGTGTCTGCGCGTCATTATTCCGGGAACCCTAGTGTCGCCGCATCATTATTCCGGGACCCCTAGTTTTGTTGCGTCCTTATTCCGGGAACCCTTGTTTTGTTGCGTCCTTATTCCGGGACCGCTAGTGTCTGCGCGTCATTATTCCGGGAACCCTAGTGTCGCCGCATCATTATTCCGGGACCCCTAGTTTCATTGCGTCATTATTCCGGGACCCCTAATTTCATTCCATCATTATTCCGGGACCCCTAGTGTCGCCGCGTCCTTATTCCGGGACCCCTAGTTTCGTTGCGTCATTATTCCGGGACCCCTAGTTTCATTGCGTCATTATTCCGGGACCCCTAATTTCATTCCATCATTATTCCGGGACCCCTAGTGTCGCCGCGTCCTTATTCCGGGACCCCTAGTTTCGTTGCGTCATTATTCCGGGACCCCTAGTTTTGTTGCGTCATTATTCCGGGACCCCTAGTTTTGTTGCGTCCTAATTCCGGGAACCCTTGTTTTGTTGCGTCCTTATTCCGGGACCCCTAGTTTTGTTGCGTCCTTATTCCGGGACCCCTAGTTTTGTTGCGTCCTTATTCCGGGAACCCTTGTTTTGTTGCGTCATTATTCCGGGACCCCTAGTTTTGTTGCGTCCTTATTCCGGGAACCCTTGTTTTGTTGCGTCCTTATTCCGGGACCCCTAGTTTTGTTGCGTCATTATTCCGGGACCCCTAGTTTTGTTGCGTCATTATTCCGGGACCCCTAGTTTTGTTGCGTCATTATTCCGGGACCCCTAGTTTTGTTGCGTCCTTATTCCGGGACCCCTAGTGTCGCCGCATCATTATTCCGGGACCCCTAGTGTCGCCGCGTCATTATTCCGGGACCCCTAGTTTTGTTGCGTCCTTATTCCGGGAACCCTTGTTTTGTTGCGTCCTTATTCCGGAACCACTAGTGTCTGCGCGTCATTATTCCGGGAACCCTAGTGTCGCCGCATCATTATTCCGGGACCCCTAGTTTCATTGCGTCATTATTCCGGGACCCCTAATTTCATTCCGTCATTATTCCGGGACCCCTAGTGTCGCCGCGTCCTTATTCCGGGACCCCTAGTTTCGTTGCATCATTATTCCGGGACCCCTAGTGTCTGCGCGTCCTTATTTTGGGACCCCTAGTGTCGCCGCGTCATTATTCCGGGACCCCTAGTTTTGTTGCGTCCTTATTCCGGGACCCCTAGTTTTGTTGCGTCCTTATTCCGGGACCCCTAGTGTCTGCGCGTCCTTATTCCGGGACCCCTAGTGTCTGCGCGTCATTATTCTGGGACCCCTAGTTTTGTTGCGTCCTTATTCCGGCACCGCTAGTGTCTGCGCGTCATTATTCCGGGAAGCCTAGTGTCGCCGCGTCATTCCGGGACCCCTAGTTTCGTTGCGTCATTCCGGGACCCTTGTGTCGCTGCGTCCTTATTCCGGGACCCCCTAGTGTCGCTGCGTCCTTATTCCAGGACCCCCTAGTGTCGCTGTGTCCTTATTCCGGGACCCCCTAGTGTCGCTGCGTCATTATTCCCGGACCCCCTAGTATCGCTGTGTCATTATTCCCGGACCCCCTAGTATCAGGACGTCATTATTCCCGGACCCACTAGTGTTGGGGCGTCATTATTCCGGGACCAAATATATCGGTCATAGTGTTAAGGGGGATAAGTTTTACATAACTAAAATAAGTGACTGAAGTGATTAGGGGTGAATGAGGAGGAATGCGGAAATAAAGTTTATATAATCATTTAGTTTTGTGTGTTTGCAAAAGTCCAGATTATTTTGCTCTTTTATGATAGTAGATGTTTTACTTAAAGCCACACCCTGTCAAATCACATGACCCATTTCGAAAACGCACCATAATAGAATTTCCATGTCTGTTGTGGCTAAATACGCACTTAAAGGGACCAGCAGCACTGCAGTGAAGGAGTTAATTGTGCAAAATAAATGTTTCTGCAGTCTCTTGTGTGTGTGTTCTCTCTGTCATGTGCCCTGTACTTGTGATTTGTGTCCTTCTGTGTGTTATATCATTGCTTCGATCATAGGATCCAATCCTGGAATATTATAAAATATACTTGACAAATATTGTCTCAGCATGACAGTCACGGCACTGCTGTGTGACTATTAATAGCCTATAACAAGTATAGCACAGTATTCATAATCCTCTATATTATGTGAGTAGAGATCAGTGAACTTTCACACAAATTGAATTTAGTAGCAGAACCCGCTGTTTTTCAGAGGTGCAAACCTCTGTCATTACTATGGTTGGGGTGGATTCAAGTCCGTGCGAGATCCTGTAGGAACATAGCGGGATGTTCTGCTGTGGACACTGCCGTTTATTACTCAGTTTTGCTTGTATCACTATGGAGTGTGAGTAAAATTAAGCAGAGATTAGTGGCCAGGCATAACCGCGGAGATTCATGGCGTGAGATTCCTATGGGATATCCCGCTGGTCTGAATTCCCCCCCAGTACAATTCTGACCTGTATTTGTAAATTCGCATTGTGTGTGATGAATAGAGCTGGAACAACAACAGTCAATTCGTGGGGTTGTTGGGGGAGAACTGGGAAGACTTAAAGATCATTTCTGCCAGTGACCAGGGCAAATTTCACACCCAGATGCGGAAAGATGTAATTATTTGTGGAACAGTAATTGAGATGATCCATGATTTTGAAGTGTGAGTGACAGAGCAATGTGAACTCCTCTTTGTCACTGTCCATGGTGCTGATTTACTCTGTGTCAACCAGAGGACACTGAGGGATCATTTACTCATCATCCTTATTGATGTCTGGTACTTATGTGGAAGCAACAGCTCCTGCAGCGCTATAGCATATAGGAAACTATAATACAAACTATAGACATACAACAAGGTGCATTGATAATACCAGTTAATGAGGGTGGATTAGAGTGAGGCAGGGTGTGGCAGTGCCCGAGGGTGGATTAGAGTGAGGCAGAGCGTGGCAGTGCCCGAGGGTGGATTAGAGTGTGGCAGTGCCGAGGGTGGATTAGTGTGGCAGTGCCGAGGGTGGATTAGAGTGAGGCAGAGCGTGGCAGTGCCTGAGGGTGGATTAGAGTGAGGCAGAGCATGGCAGTGCCCGAGGGTGGATTAGAGTGAGGCAGTGCCCGAGGGTGGATTAGAGTGAGGCAGAGCGTGGCAGTGCCCGAGGGTGGATTAGAGTGAGGCAGTGCCTGAGGGTGGATTAGAGTGAGGCAGTGCCCGAGGGTGGATTAGAGTGAGGCAGAGCGTTGCAGTGCCCGAGGGTGGATTAGAGTGAGGCAGAGCATGGCAGTGCCCGCGGGTGGATTAGAGTGAGGCAGAGCGTGGCAGTGCCCGAGGGTGGATTAGAGCGTGGCAGTGCCCGAGGGTGGATTAGAGTGAGGAAGAGCGTGGCAGTGCCCGAGGGTGGATTAGAGTGAGGCAGAGCGTGGCAGTGCCCGGGGGTGGATTAGAGTGAGGCAGAGCGTGGCAGTGCCCAAGGGTGGATTAGAGTGAGGCAGAGCGTGGCAGTGCCCTAGGGTGGATTAGAGTGAGGAAGAGCGTGGCAGTGCCCGAGGGTTGATTAGAGTGAGGCAGAGTGTGGCAGTGCCCGAGGGTGGATTAGAGTGAGGCAGAGCGTGGCAGTGCCCGAGGGTGGATTAGAGTGAGGCAGAGCGTGGCAGTGCCCGAGGGTGGATTAGAGTGAGGCAGAGCGTGGCAGTGCCCGAGGGTGGATTAGAGTGAGGCAGAGCGTGGCAGTGCCCGAGGGTGGATTAGAGTGAGGCAGAGCGTGGCAGTGCCCGGGGGTGGATTAGAGTGAGGCAGAGCGTGGCAGTGCCCGGGGGTGGATTAGAGTGAGGCAGAGCGTGGCAGTGCCCGAGGGTGGATTAGAGTGAGGCAGAGCGTGGCAGTGCCCGAGGGTGGATTAGAGTGAGGCAGAGCGTGGCAGTGCCTGAGGGTGGATTAGAGTGAGGCAGAGCGTGGCAGTGCCTGAGGGTGGATTAGAGTGTGGCAGTGCCCGAGGGTGGATTAGAGTGAGGCAGAGTGTGGCAGTGCCTGAGGGTGGATTAGAGTGTGGCAGTGCCCGAGGGTGGATTAGAGTGAGGCAGAGCGTGGCAGTGCCCGAGGGTGGATTAGAGTGAGGCAGAGTGTGGCAGTGCCCGAGGGTGGATTAGAGTGAGGCAGAGTGTGGCAGTGCCCGAGGGTGGATTAGAGTGAGGCAGAGTGTGGCAGTGCCCGAGGGTGGATTAGAGTGAGACAGAGTGTGGCAGTGCCCGAGGGTGGATTAGAGTGAGACAGAGTGTGGCAGTGCCCGAGGGTGGATTAGAGTGAGGCAGAGTGTGGCAGTGCCCGAGGGTGGATTAGAGTGAGGCAGAGTGTGGCAGTGCCCGAGGGTGGATTAGAGTGAGGCAAAGTGTGGCAGTGCCCGAGGGTGGATTAGAGTGAGGCAGAGTGTGGCAGTGCCTGAGGGTGGATTAGAGTGAGGCAGAGTGTGGCAGTGCCTGAGGGTGGATTAGAGTGAGGCAGAGTGTGGCAGTGCCCGAGGGTGGATTAGAGTGAGGCAGAGTGTGGCAGTGCCCGAGGGTGGATTAGAGTGAGGCAGAGTGTGGCAGTGCCCGAGGGTGGATTAGAGTGAGACAGAGTGTGGCAGTGCCCGAGGGTGGATTAGAGTGAGGCAGAGTGTGGCAGTGCCTGAGGGTGGATTAGAGTGAGGCAGAGTGTGGCAGTGCCCGAGGGTGGATTAGAGTGAGGCAGAGTGTGGCAGTGCCCGAGGGTGGATTAGTTAGTGGCAGTGCCCGAGGGTGGATTAGAGTGTGGCAGTGCCCGAGGGTGGATTAGAGCGAGGCAGAGTGTGGCAGTGCCCGAGGGTGGATTAGAGTGAGGCAGAGCGTGGCAGTGCCCGAGGGTGGATGAGAGCGAGGCAGAGTGTGGCAGTGCAGTACATTAAGATGATTTTAATGAGTACAGTACATAGTGCGTTTTTATAGCCTATACTATACGTCAGGCACTTACACGTATAGTGTACCCATTTGTACCCTATAGCTGGTACAAATGATATGTCTGACAGCAAGTGTACTTAAGAGAAACCCAGCACTTGACTCGGGCGCATTTGCGTAGGAACGCCCTTGGCACGCCCTTACTGTACATCTACATTAGTGTGCCCCTTCCTCCCTTCTGCCTCACAAGCCGTGGGTCGTGTCATTTGCGCTCAGACATGAATTGCCTGCAGTTGTGGTCATTGGCGTAATGTCTGTTTCTGGGCCTGCGCAGAGATATTCCACGCAAGATACGGCGCGCAGCACGACTCGCCTACGAACATGAATCGGGCCCTGTGTGTAGTATAATTCCCCGCAGCATCATGGCTTTGTGTATTGTTCTGCTGATGTTTTATTATAAGGCAGAATGGAAGGTGACATAACCGGTTTACTCCTCAGACCCTGTTAATGTAACAGAAACAATTGCTGAGTGAGGAAGCACAAGGCAGAGGGAACGCAGCTCAGGTACTTAATGTACATTTCTTTACCAACCCCTCCCATGCTCGACCTTCAGGCAAATATAACATTACTCCAGAGTATATTTACAGCAGGTGCCCGTATTATTCCTGTAATTAGAACAATGCTTCACCGGAAGACAGCTAAACAGGATCATTAGTTACTGGGACGTGCAGTGTCCCTCGGACAAAGAAATCTTGCAGTGTTAGACAGTCAGCGAGCAGGGAGCCATTCATTGGAAATTCCAGCACAAACTGGATCTGCGGCAGATCAGTCACTTTCCTGGCAATCCTAATTAATCACTCCGGCCTACGGAACACGTGGAGATACGTGTGACAATAGCCATAAGTACTTCTATTTCAGTAAGTAGTTTTATCGACAATGTCACATCCTTATTCTGGGAGCAGAATAATTTCATGCCAAATCATGGGTACAAAATGCAGACAGTTTATTGCAATGTGAAACATAATATAGACAGGTATGATAAAGAGTAACTGAGACAGTAACTTAAAAGCATATTTCCACTTTCACACAAGTTTTTTCTATGAAATTCATTACGACTAGGGCTGGCTAATACAACATGGTACCGTGAGCTTTACTTTAGAAGACTCAGCAATGCCTGGCCTCCTGTAATGTATTACTGTTTAGTTTGGTTTCTCCCGGCAGCCTCCGTAAGCCCCAATCTCCATGCTGTGTTACCTTCTCTGCAGATGTTAAGGCTTTGCAAGCAGGATTGGCCAAAGGATGGTGGCTGCGCTATCCACACTGACGGCAGCTGGGTGATGATGTCACAGACATGGGACGGATATTGAAATGCCTCATTGTACTGTATGTGTAGCTGGCTAGCAACTTTTAGTCTTGGGGCAAAACACAAACCAGAAGCCCAGCCTCTTCTACCAGTTCGGAGCAACAGAAAAATGGGGGTGACAAAAACCGGCAGACGAAGCTTGTCTAATGTGGGGGTGGTTTATATAGCCAATAAAATGTGTGTGTGTGTGACAGGATGGACCTCCTATGCCACCCTGTCGTATTGGGGATGGGCTTGTCTTGCCACCTTTCCCTTTTTTCCTCCCAAATGCGCCCCTCCTGTAGCAGTAGGAGGAACCTGCTGCCACCACTACGATCCTACGCTACTGGCTAGAACCGCTTCCTTCTGGATAACTTTCGCCGCTGGTGTACCCCCTCACTGGGCACCTGGACTGGTACCCCTGACCTCCTGCCTTCAGATCAGGGTCGCTGTGGCGGTGGTAATCGTATTACCGATGACCACAATTCCGACATCCTTCATCCCTATAAAAAAAAAAAAACGATTGCACAAAAAAAGGAAGTAAATACAAGCAGACTTGCCTGAAAGCCGAAGATGCTGATGTCCGATAGCACCGCAGGCCGACCGGCAGTGATTCCGAATGGACAGCTCTCCGGCACGTTAGTGTGACTTGTGCGCGACTTAGATGTCTGGACCCCCGCAGGCTAAGTGTTGAAACATGCAAATATACTTAACAAAATGTACACTGATCTGTGATATCCTAAATTACATTGTTCAGACAGGTTCTTGTCTCTAACAAGATGTAACAACAGGTAACGAACTCCTTGCTGGGCCTTCAGGCTCAAGCAGGTTTTTGGCACTTCTGTGATGAAAAGAGTTACTTAGCATTTCCTGCTATCAGCAAAACAGACTTCCTCTATCTTGGCATAATACATTAGAAATCAATACATTTTCTATACCAAAATAGACATAATATAAAATAATATCAATACATTTCTAATACACAGTATCAAAAATCAGTAAATGTGCAATTATATAAATTGGCACACTGCACTAATAATTTAAATATATTTATAGAATAAGTTATTTACAAGTGATCCAGCGACAATATGAAAAATTATGTCAACATCTTTTAATTGAACAACACCTACCAGCCCCATCTGACTAGTATTCACTGCAGAGAGCATTCTAGTGACCTCTGTGCAATCCAGGGAGCATTCTAGCGACCTCTGTGCAATCCAGGGAGCATTCGAGCGACCTCTGTGCAATCCAAGGAGCATTCTAGCGACCTCTGTGCAATCCAAGGAGCATTCTAGCGACCTCTGTGCAATCCAGGGAGCATTCTAGCGACTTCTGTGCAATCCAGGGAGCATTCTAGCGACCTCTGTGCAATCCAAGGAGCATTCTACCGACCTCTGTGCAATCCAGGGAGCATTCTAGCGACCTCTGTGCAATCCAGGGAGCATTCTAGCGACCTCTGTGCAATCCAGGGAGCATTCGAGCGACCTCTGTGCAATCCAAGGAGCATTCTAGCGACCTCTGTGCAATCCAAGGAGCATTCTAGCGACCTCTGTGCAATCCAGGGAGCATTCTAGCGACCTCTGTGCAATTCAGGGAGCATTCGATCGACCTCTGCAATCCAAGGAGCATTCTAGCGACCTCTGTGCTATCCAGGGAGCATTCTAGCGACCTCTGTGCAATCCAGGGAGCATTCTAGCGACCTCTGTGCAATCCAGGGAGTAATCTAGTGACCTACCTATAAAGCCATCATAATAGATAAGACCCCAGTTTAGGGGGTGAGCCATTGTATCGCTTATTTTGGTTTGTGATGTATGTTCTTTACTTTTCTAACAGGCCCAGCTAACGCATCTCCATCATCGGACAGGCAAGGCAGTGGTAGTCCTTCTCTGTAGCATACAGTTGGACTCCAATCATTGTTCTTAAAGGACTACTGCTTTCATATATGTTAGTTCTCCGGCAACACCATGGCCTTCCTACATAACTTCACTCAATGGGGCTCATCTCTGGGGTACTGGCCAACAATAACCTGGGGAAGATGGAACCTAGCATAAGAACAGATATCTACAGAGCATCTTATATTATGGTACCTTATGTGATAGAGATGACTTCTCGGTTCTAGAATTCACAGGTTTGTGGTGAGTCTAAGGTGTAACCAACACACTGACTAATACAGCTTGGCCTTTATCACCAGTTTAAGGTCTGACATGTTTCTCCTAAGTGGAAGACTTTGGTCCTGCAGCTGCCTAGTTTCAGTATGCAACGAGCAACATTCCCAGCTCAAAGAATCTGCAGGTTTTTTATTTGGTAATATAAATGGAACGTGTGTATGTCATCGTCACGGGACACAGCTATGAACTTAAAATACTGAAGCAGCTGTTACTAGCCTCAAATTCCATGTTATTATAACCAATATCACTCTCGTTTATGCTTATTAATTGCTTGAGATAGAGAATGAAAATGATCTGATAGGAAAACAGCTGCTGTAGATAAGCAGATATATCCAGTTTATTGAATAAATGCTCAGCTTTCACAGCCTTACTGAGGACCGAGGTCAAAGTGGTTATATGTATGATTTGGGGGTCTGACGGCGACATCTCCATCGGGATTTAAATTACTTGGTAAACATAGCTGTAGTGTGCAAGTCATATCTAATACCCAACAAAGTCCTCTTAAGGATATATAGGGCCATCATGTAGCTATATGTTCCAAATTTTACAGCGTCAGTGGTAACAGTTCCTGGCTCCATAGTAATTCAATCCTTCCCATAATATATGGCTTCTGTAAACAAGTTTGGGCCACTCACTATCCCCAACTACTAACCACGTCAACGTTACCAGCCCCCCTCGGCTTTAAGGAGACTATAAACCTGAAGAAAACTAAAGCTGGAATATTTATCAGGACTGATGTACTGGAAAGGGGGCTGTAAATTATAGCACCTAGATGTTTGCTTTTATGTCTTAATCCATAGTAGAAAAATCACACTTAGGGGTAAATGTAACAAGCCGAGAGTTTTCCGGCGGGTTTGAAAAACCAATCAGATTCTAGCTATCATTTGTTTAGTACATTCTACAAAATGACAGCTAGAATCTGATTGGTTGCTATAGGCAACATCTCCACTTTTCAAACCCGCCAGAAAACACTCAGCTTGATACATTTACCCCTTAGAATCTGGCGGTTGTGGATTTCAGCACCTTGTTCATGTGCACCAGTTACACACAAAATGATACTTGATATGCTAGATACAGTTCAATCAAAAACAATGTTTTTGATGTTGAGCGCCATGTCCGACTAGCTCAACCAATGTAAGGCTACTTTTTAGTTCCTCCCCACCGGGGTCGTGGTTGGGGATTTTGCAGAACACTTACCGTTAGCTTGGCTAGACCAGTAGCCTATTCTGGTGACTTCTAAAGAAGGAGGAGAGCTGAACTTTTTCTATGGTTTTTCCCTTGGTTGTTGGCAGTCATCAGAGTGAATGTTGGTTCACCACAGACCAATCTCCGACATGTCAGTCAACATATCCACAGACAACCCTATCTGCTGCTTGGCCCGTGCAGCCGACAGAGAGAATCACCATCCGATTTGGTCACCCAAGAACCAGCGATTTGTTGGCTGGATAATTTCCCACTCTTACTGCTAATTAGATTATAAGAGAATGATCCTTTCAGGATGTATAGGACTGGGTCTAAGACATAATCATGTGCCGTACAACTTCCAATAAATTACCTGAAGGACGAATCTACAAAGTACTAGTTTCTGCATTTATTGCACTACTACAAGAAAAAAGCCAAAAACTGAAACTAACCGCTCCACAGTTACTAATTCCCGGTCCAAAATCTATTACTTCCCAATTTGCTTTGTTGCAGTCTGTGCTGGATGCCTCCATGTATTTTATTTGTTGGTGGTCCAACGCCCTGACATTTCTGCTCCATCTTCCATAGGTTCGGCATTCAGTCAGCAGTTAGGACTCCAGTCCTACCAGTTAGACATTGGTTGTTCAATGGATTCACCATGTAAAAGTCACCTCTAAAATTTTCCATGTGATAACTGCAGTCAGTCATTACCAATGATCTTCTCATAGGTCTACACACAGGGAGACAAAGACATCAGTCCTGGGCAAATGCCACAGTAGTGAGACCTATTCCTTGCAACAAAGGAATCACAAAACGTAGCTAAACAAAATTTTTTCCTTCAATTGATTCTGCATTAGTAGTTTACTGGCTCAAAAAACCGGGTAACGTGATATCAGAGCTATGATAGGTCTAGTGTTATGGCTTGGGTTAATAACTAGTGTAAGTTTGAGGTTACTTTCTTGACTCAAGATATCTGAAGATCAGCTGGATCACGAAAGAGGATTACAGTTTAAGTTATAAAAGTCTTTTATATTTCATTAAGAATATATTGATTATTGATGGACCATCATGGTACGCTGGAAGAAAGCCCGTTTACCTGTGTAAGACCTTCATTTTTAGGTTAGATTTCCTTTTCCCCCTTTTCGGCTTCTACTTGTTTCAGTCTTTGCTAATGGAAATCTATAACTTGGAATTTCCCATGAATTCAGACTCATGGTGAAGTAGTGGGAATATGATCCTACAGTTGTTGAAGTCAGTCCATATATGTCCTGTTTCAGGATGGAGGTATGTTTATGTGGGAGGCCTAATGATTGGTCGGTATTGTTCAGGGTCCAAGCCAGGTTGTGCTATAGGACCGAAGAAAGGAGTTATTCAGGTATAGAAACTGGTTTAGAATGAATGCAAAAGTCCCCACTCTCGTTTGGTGTCATTACACCAGACGCAACCTTCCATCACTGATCCTGCTCCCCTTCATACATAAATAGTCCCACGTCCACTCTGCAGACTCTGACCAGAGACCTTCAAGACTGACCTCATCACTGTCCATCAGTATCAATCAACCCTTTTACTCTATTCTACAACTCTTGTTGTCGAACTACAACTTCAGAGTCTCTGCAAGCAGTTGATAGTCCATCTTGGACAGACACACATCATTGGACTTTTAATGCAAAATAGAGGTTTAGTCAGGTGCAGCTATATTTATATTACAGCATGAAATACCCATGCGTGACTTTAGAGTGTGATTTCTGCTTTGCTCATTACAAATGTAACCAAAGTTGCCTAAATAGAGAGCCGTTGTGTTCCCTGGTTAAAGGTATGCAGCTCCTACCATTAACTAACCGTTCCTGCTTCTGTGATCTTTCATACACCTGTCCCTTATATCCATAATACTAGCCTGATATACTCTAAAGGGGTATATTTACTAAATTGCAGGTTTGAAAGAGTGGAGATGTTGCCTATAGCAACCAATCAGATTCTAGCTGTCATTTTGTAGAATGTACAAAAGAAATAACTAGAATCTGATTGGTTGCTATAGGCAACATCTCCACTTTTCCAAAGCAGACTTAGACTTACAAGTTAACCCGTGCATGATACTCATGCATTCTAGTCAAATCAAGCTACTTAAGGTCTTAAAAAGGTTCTTGTCATGCATTTGGGCCTAGCCCAGGCCTCCTCAGGGGAAGAGCGTTACTTCCCGACGCAAGCGCCCTTTTTAATGTGTGTTCATGAGGTAAAATTACCTCACGAAAATGAGTTTGACCCCTCAACTCGTAAATTTAGCCTTTACTACCCCTCCCACGAGGGGAAGGGGGGATGATGGAAGTTAACTGACTTCACTATTCTAATTTTTTTGTCAAATAATGTCAGTATACCAAATTTCAGGTCAATTGGATGAGTCCTTTCTGAGAAAAAAATAGTTTTTTCCACACACACACTAACACACGCCGCTAGGCTTTTACTTTTATATATTAGATAATGCTAAGAATTTAGGTCAGTGTATAACTCCGCCCAGCAGGTGGCGCTGCAGCTTGTTTTTTTTCACACAGACTAACACACGCCGCTAGGCTTTTATATTATAGATAGCAGTTTAGTAATTGTAGCCCTTAGACGTTTGTAGTCCAGCCCCAGGAACATTCCCGTATGACTACAACTGTCTTATAAGGGGACTCCTGACACAAAATGGTTGTACCAGGCCAGTGTATGTTACCCTTCAATGAGATCACACATATCTCTTTTCACTAAATAACACCCCAACGTGTTGCATTGTGGGAGGATTGTCACACCTCGGTAAGATTGACAGGACAGTTCTTTCAGGAGTTGGATAATGGGGAATAGACTAAAACAAAGGTCACACTACTGAACGGTGAGCCGCACTAGGATAGGAACTGGATAATGTCCTATAATAATATCCCCATACATTTATCACTTAATATTTATATTAGGCAAATACATTAAGTGAATAAAAATAAAGGTTTTAATTACTAAGCATGGAGAATACGCCAGCTGAGATGTTTCATCGACTTTATTATTCTTAAAGTGCATAAAAACATATTTTATGAACATTCTTAACAAACATAACCACGCTTATAAAACATAGATATAGATATTTGTTGGAGCAATATACATATACTTTGACATAAGAGAACACTTTATACTGCATCTAGTAAGTGACACTTACTTGTACCCCCAAATTAAAACACAAACAGCAGATAACGATGAACCGATAACTGCGTTAGGTGTATATACTTGTGAAGTAGTGTAATACCACATCTCAGGGTTTCCAACCTCTCCTCAATGACTTCAAGGTCTTCTCACGGAAGCAACAGAGGAGGACTGGCAGAGACCCCAGACACAAATTTAGAAATACATTGCAGCTGGATGGGAAAAGTTCCTACACCCTAAACGTTTGGCAGCGAGTGTTGTACTGTTTTCGTAACATAGTAAAAGATAAAAGCTGCTAAAAACAACAACATCCTGGTAACGACGCCACGCTCGTATGGACAAAAGCAGGTGTGAAATAGCGCTACGTGGAAGGAAAAGGATTGCACTCCACACAGGGGTGGGTGCAACAGTCACCGCGAAACAGGTGACGTTTGGAAAACTGCGCACTTTGGCATGTCTAGAACCCCCCGCCCCCTCCAAATAACCTGTTGCCTACGCACAGTGCTTCTATAATAGAAATTCAGCAGGAACTACTGACATTCTAACACAAGGTCCAAACGGAACTCTGATATCTATTCTCCGGGAATAAAGAATAACAGCTTATTATCACTCTCGCCTGCCTAAGCTCCGAACCGAACACTGTGTACAGAGCTCTAGATGTGGTTTGGAGAGGACACTTTAAATATCCTGCGGTAATCAGGAGACTACGGGGGACAAAGGTCTATGAACAATGTGTTATGGTCATTATAACCAACCCACATTCTTTGTAATGTTTAAATCTCTTGATATTGCACCACTCTCCCTGTACCAAGTACATTTTAGTGATACTCCCACAGAGAAGATACATTCACTGAATGGGTGCACACCAATTCTGTCCTAAAAGGCTTTCTCTAACATCAGAACACGTATCATCCAACTAAATACAAACATTGGCCATAATGTGCTGTCTGGGACCAAACGCATGTACAGTCAAGGTCAAATTTAGTTCCCATTGCCATCCCATGAAATGAACCACGACTACAATACACGGTGGATGGTTTCACCCCTTTCCTGAGAAAATGTCCAAGATTAGAACCCGCTAATTCCATTACAATGAAGTAAACGCCAGCAAACCACATAACAAGCCTTTATGTTTATCTTCTCCTCTCATGGAGGTGTTGTCCTGAATGATTATCTATTGCTATTAACGCACTTTGCAGGAAAGACACTGGTGGTTTCACATACACGAGAACCTGGCTCAATAAACGGTATCGGAAGACGTTGTTGTAGAGCGTCTTAGAGTAACCTGAGCAGTGTGGGGTATATGGCGGTATGGTGATGACTCAGACGGATCTTGTAACCATGCCATGGAATTTATCCCCATTATAACTGCACATTCGGATGTACTGAGGACTCACTGGAAAGCTCTTCTCTGGAGACCTGGATCTAATATTGCACTCAAAACATTACACATCTGTCGCACGTCCTCTTACAGTTTTTAGCATCTATACAAATTTGCAGATCAACATTTACTGTACTTTCCACCACAAATTCATCTTGCCGTATATTTTTCACAGTGGCCAAAACAATGTTAGACGAACATGAGGATCAAATCGGGAGTGCAAAACAACAGCATTGTCGCCTAACACATAACTGGAGAACCTAAAATTCTAGTTATTGCGAAGCAGAAATCCAGGTATACTGTAAACATTTCAAGATATACCAATATATACATTCAGTAAAAAAAAAAAGTACGTGTGCAGAAAAGCAATGTGCAAGTTTCATACAGCATTATTACAGCCAAATTAACTGAAAAACCAGGATGACCGCAAATTCAGAAGGTATTAACCGTTACATAAGAAACAATCGAGAAACGGAACATAAAAAAAATTGAAAATGGGAAACGGCTTTAAACATCCTATATAAACACATTTCTGCAATACGGATATTGGAAACAAAAGCCAGCTTAACACATTCACCTTAAATGTTCAGGGATTTTGGACAGGTGAAATTGGTCTTCTGTATGTTCAAAAGAATTATACATGTAGGCACTATCTACAGAAAGAAGCATGTGTGCTGACATATACTATGAACATCTGTGGATGATCCTGTCCATTCAGAAAACAACACAGGCAGAACCTGGACGCTCATTTGACACAGATTCAACCAAAGAGTGCGTTATGAATTTATGTAAATATAGAGATTTCAGCCAAAGCAGAGTCAAGATTTAAATACACCTTATTGATTGGATTGCTTTTAAATCCAAACAGTGGTTTACTTTTCAGAGCGAACGTTGTTGGTCTAAGACATCTCCAGAAATTTTAGTACGCAGGAAATGGGAAAAGGTTCCTCCACAAATCTTTAAGCAAATCAGTCACCCTTGCACAGTAGAGGTAGCGGTTTAATTTACTAATATTCAGAAGAATGCAGCCAGTCAATGATCTAAAAGCTAGCGATATGATGTAACCCATAACAGGTAGCAAGTTTTGAGGAAGGTGCTACACGACTGTTGTTGCAGTCACACTTGCTTTCAAGGACCTATAGATATCGTGGTGGAACATGTACCAACTCCCATGGCTGGTTTGACCCGAGCTCCCTGTCATATACCGGGAAGGCGACGGCAAGCCCAGGGAAACTAGGTTTGAATGTGTAAAAGTAGTATTTGAACCTGTCAGGAGTGTTAGTCTTCACCAATACCTGCGTTATTACCCTGAACTCCCTGGGTTGAAACTCAGCCAACTACAGTCAGGTTATTTACGAGAGAGGTTCTGGAAACACAAAGGTTAGTCTTGGGACAAGTACAGCAGCAATATACTGACAAGTGAAAGGTATTAAAGTTAACAATGCCAGCTTTAGCCTCTTCATGAACAGAGTACTTTACAACAATGTTGTGCATATTGTCTAATGATGAGATGCAGGAGAGATGTGCTCAAGGCTTCAGGAGGAAGACTGATGGAAGTCCTTTCTTGGAGGTTCAACGCTTTCGTTGAACAATTTAAATGCCGGCTGCAAACGATGGCTTGAAGGAGATATCAACCATCTGCCCACAGGTTTTACAGTATGAAGGAAGGGGAACTGCCAGAGATGGTCTCGGCAGCCGCCCAACCGGTCTCCAGGTCTCCTCCTCAGGCTGACGTCTAGGTCAGTATCTCTCTACTTCTTGGTCTCCAGTGGGGCCTGGAGCAAGGCAGGTGCTTGTTCCATAATGCGTACCAGTAGCTTATCAATGTAATTCTCCAACTCATGCACCCGGTCCTCTTGCTTGCCCAGCTCAGCCTCGCGCTGCAGCAACATTTGGATCAGCTCATCGTGAGTAAGGTGGTAGTATTTGGCTGCCAGGTCTGGATGGCACAGATCCTGAGGAGGAAACAAAGAGGGAGAATGAGCATCGCAAACTAAATGACAAACAGTTCTGGGCTACAAATTTCCACGATTCCTCAGCTGAAAGGGCAATATAAAATACGGTGAACACATCAAAAATGATAACACCTAGGGGGTATATTTACTAAACTACAGGTTTGAAAAAGTGGAGATGTTCCCTATAGCAACCAATCAGATTCTAGCTGTCATTTTGTAGAATGCACTAAATAAATGGAAGCTAGAATCTGATTGGTTGCTATAGGCAACATTTCCACTTTTTCAAACCGGCAGTTTAGTAAATCTAGCTCTTAGTCTGATCATGTGCAAGACATACGAGGGCCCCAGTGTGAAAACCTCAGTGTTTACAGGAAATAGAATTATTTTATACTATTATTATGGGAGTTTTCTGCCTTATTACAATTTGCAGAAAGGAACATATTAAAGCTGTATTAAGCAGCTACTATATGAGGACTAATAGGATTTGTATTTCAGCTCAGATGGGACGAGTATCATCATTAATACGTGAATCTCTAGTTCCTAGCGAACGATAGTCTGCATTATATTGACCGACGACAACCTATAAACTGTCCGCTTCCAGAATGAATTGTTGCCAGGTACCAAGAACAGCCAGCCACCTTCTTTGAGGCATTTTTTTTCCCTGGCCAGGCCATGTGAGAAATACTACAGCATAAACCTGAAGTACACAGAGAAATACAAAGGTTTGGGGGTGTGGATCACCCAGGCTGACTCATTTTACTATCTGTTGTGTAGATGTGCTGAATTGTGGAGTTTCTATGCATACTGAACTTGCCACAGCTCTAATACAACCATCATCGTTCTACTCCTGCATGGACAACCTGTACCACCGGCACGGAATCTAGACACATAAGTGTTTAGAGATCACAGGAAGTCCCTCGGAGAGCCCCATGTACCGCAGTGTACGCCAGCGCTCGTTAAAAGTGTCACGTCCCACGACATCTCGTGATGTAACCCGTCAGGGAACCACCTGCATTCATGTTTCTCCTATTCCCTTCCCTGGACGAAGAGATAATTAAATTTATCATTAGTGCTGTGACTCTGGGGAGACTACGCATAGAAACCCTGCAGAGAGAACACATTGAGGGTCACCGGGGCGAGAAGCCACCATTACTAGGGAGACGATTTACGGGGGGGGGGGGGGGTATATTTATGACCAGGCTGGCTTTATACATTTTCCCTGCAAGTCGTTATCCTGGATAACGTCAGAAATAGAACGAAAATGTCAACAGACATACTTTCAATGTGCAGTACCCGATGTTAGTTTCATGGAATTGTACCTTTGTTCTTCTTTTTGCTTGGTTTCACAGCCAGTAAATAGGCTGTAATACTATATAAATAAACAAAATCTGGATTTTAAAAAAAATAAATAAAAAAAAAAAAAGTCAGACTGGAGCACATTGATCAGTGGAATTAAATAACGTTTAGACAGAAAAGTCTGTAAATCCGCATTAATCATCGGGGGCCCCATCACAGGGTGTGGTCCATAGTCCAGCTTCATCTTAATATAGAGCAGCACTAATTAGTTACACACCAACTGCAGCTTCCAAACTGTTGGGCGAAGCAACACACCTAGATTTCAATGGCACAGTGCGCCCCCTACTGCCTAAGTTATCATGAAAAATTGTACAAATTTTGTTTTATTTTTCTTTGGAACAAAGCATTGCTTGTACATGGGGGAATCCTCATTTTAGTAATCGAGGGGAGCCCCATAAATTGCATATAGCGTTTTTGATCTATCCCTCCAAGTCAAGGGTATGGCCTCAGGACTTGTAATGCTTCACAAGACTATCCAGAAATAGTCATCTTTCCCCATAACCAACAAACACACAGAGTAAGGAGTAGAATGTGTTACCCAGACAGGGCGCTGGGGGAGACGCTCGGGCTCAATTCTCGTCATTACGGTCTGATGTGGCACCAGCGTATTTTGCATGAAACTACTCTGCACGTGCCCAGTAGGTGGGCCCACATATGCATCTATGCAGGCTTGCACGACTCTGGCACTTACACTTGCCTGCGTAGAGAGACAGAATGGGTCAGGAAAGGGGCGTTCTAACAGTTTAAGCTACACTTGCCGACTTTAAGTCATTTATTCCCATTTTGCATCAACCCCGTTTGCATAGAAGTGCAAATTTTGCAATAAAAGATTGGAGCCTATCACACGCTTGCTTTTATTATGTAACTTACATCAGACAGATAAAAGCTTACTGCTGATTGGTTGCTGTGGTTCAGTACAAATTAAAAGGTAAGGGAATCCAGGGGGTAAATGTATCAAGCTGAGAGTTTTCCGGCGGGTTTGAAAAATGGAGATGTTGCCTATAGCAACCAATCAGATTCTAGCTGTCATTTTGTAGAATGTACTAAATAAATGATAGCTAGAATCTGATTGGTTTTTCAAACCCGCCGGAAAACTCTCAGCTTAATACATTTACCCCCAGATCTAGGAAACGTCAATACGTGCTGCAGGCCTTCTAAATGTAGCGTAGGATCAGAGCTTTCAGATAGAGGGTTCATTAGCAGGATAAATACTCGGGTTTACTGCGCACTCCCTTGGTCGTCTTTCTCTTTGTGTGATTTTAAATGAAACTAATTTCAATTAGTACATACATTACGTATTTATTCTGTACAATAAATGATGGCACGCACCTTGAGTCGCTCCTGCTCCTGTTTTTTGGGTGTGGAATGTTGTCCACCGGTCACCGACTTTAATATCCCCAGACCGGAGCTCAGCGCCGTGGTGAGAGCCGGCCGGTGCGTCTTCTTTTCGGGGGCAGTTTCCGAAGGGGCCGCACTGATTGGTTTCACCGGGTGCGGGCTGGGGAGGAGATGGGACAGGAACAAGTTTAATACAATAACCTAAAACATTTTTATTAATAGGACACACAGAAACTGTCCACGCATTCACATGAGCACACACACAGGGCACTGGTACACATGCACAGTATTTCTTACACACACACACACACACACACAACTCTGCACTAGAGATGCTCACTGATCCCCGTGTTCTGGTTTTGGTTCTGGATTAACTTCGGGTTTTGGTTCCCGATTTTTTTTGGGCTAAAATCCCATTTTTACTTTTTCCCCCCCCTACATTATTATTAACCTCAATAACACTAATTTCAAGTCATTATTTTGACCACCTCACAGGTCACAATATTATTTTCATACACATTCAAACAAAGACTGCAGATTTAGAAGACCAAGCCTGCCAGACCTATTAATTCTATTGCAGCAATGACAAATAGCAATGGAGCTCTCCTGAATGTCACTGGAGACTTTGAAGAACACTGCAACCCTTCCTCTTTCTTTTCTACCTATGACGCTGCCCAACTGCTCTACAGACTGCCAAGAATTGTGCTACCCCTTCTGTGTCCCTCTGTGAAATGGGGCTGGATCGCCGTGGAGGGCGGTGCTTATAGAATGCAAAGCTCACGAGATCCAACGACGTAACAATGCCGTTTTGCCTAGTTTTCAATTCCGATTGTGCACGAAAGTACAGAGCCGGCTCGGCACTCGGATCTGCTAAGTTCGGGTGTGTTCGGTTTTCGGGGAACCGAGCCTGAGCATCTCTACTCTGCCCTAGTGAACTTGCTCACCATAACTTTTCCTATCATTGTCTCATACAAGACAAAGTGAATGGAGTGTCTGTCCGCTACCCCAACATCATCAGTCTACCGTCATCTGTCCAGTTACTGCACCTAGATATGCATCCTACAGCTCTTCAGTTAGTGTGGAACTACAAGTCATAGCATGCCCTGCCAACTGGAGGTATACAAAGTATCCTGAAAGCAGGTGCTGGTCTGTCAAGAACTCCCGAAACTGGACAGTCACCCAAATCCTTGATACCATTCACTTTGGGTTCTTCTTTATGTTGATAGTTGCAAGAAGGACAATACAATATCTTAGTTTAAATTATATCGCCACCTAAAACTGCAAGGCATAAACATCCGCTTGGCTGGAATGAAACAGGACAAGCAGGAAGAAAAGGTGGAGATCACTTGTGGAACATTAAGACTCCACTGGGAAAACTGGTGAATCCGGGGAATGGATTGGGGGTCCATTAGGTGTTCATTGGTTTTATTTATCTAAGCGAACCCTCACCAAAAATACATTTTTTCGTTTTGGGTGGAGTTCTCCTTTTTATGAGGAATGTTCCCCCATATTTAGACAATGCAAGGACCCATACTGCTAACCGTTCTGTGTCTGAGGCTGCAGCATCGTTGGATGAGGAGCTTTAAATATCTCCACATATGTGGACAATGTAGCAGCAGATGTTCTAAACCTCCCCAAATATCCACGTTGTACCTGCTGTTCTATGGCGAGTCTGACCTGTTGTAGGCAATGTGTATAATCTGTGCATGGTTTAGGTCACAACCTAAGTACCAAGGAAAGCATGGCCATGAATATTTCCTGTATAATCAGCATTACATTGCTGCTCCTTAAGACTAGCCGTTTAGCAATTTAATTTATTATTTTTATGTCTAAACAGGAGCAAGACATGAACAACAAGTAATCACAACAATGTAATGCATGCCTTCTAGATGCATAAAGTATGTGTAATACTAAGCTAAATAAATCTGAAGTAAATGTGTTTAAACTACTAACACTATAAAATACAGGCCTCAATCTCACAGCACCAAGCAAGACGTACAAGAGAAAAAAATAAGGAACTTGCTCTACAACAGCGACACTAGTCTGGAAATATTAACCTATAGAAAGGCTCATTCTAGAAGCTGCAAGTGCTCATCTTGCGCCTGGTGTTACGAGAATGAAGCTGTGAGGGGTGGGGGGTGCTGGTTTTCATTCACTACTTTTGTACTACAGGGCCGGCGTTTATCTGCAGCAACAAGACTTTCCACGGTCTCTGGTCAGGGGAAATAAGATCTACGTCTAGACTTTTCACGAGACACATTTTGCATCTTCCATTTGCACTTGGAATAAAGTTGGTCTCAAAGTTTCCGACAGTTTATGCCTGTACATGAGACAGTATATTAGGGAGAAAAAAAATAAATAAAAGATGAAATAAATGAGGAAAGTAGCCCCAAAAAGTTAGACATGGAAGCTCCAATTTACTCAATCCCATCATGCACCTTTTATGAAGGATCAGCGAACCCCCAATATTTGGCGTATACAGCTTTTATGGAGACAGTTACAAACACGGTGAAGTAGGCGAGCACATTTAAATAAGCTTGGTGGACAATATAGGCAGCTTTTGGAAATAAAGAAGCCGTGCACTTTGTGGCTGACAGATGAGTTGCGTCAATCTTTCCTCCCATAGCGCAGCGGACGCGTGAAAGCCGCCTTGTTGGGCCAGATTACACAGACTGTGATCAGCACTGACAGGAGGGGAAGCAGAGATCTCACTGAAGGACTTCAGCTGGCCCTGGTATTCCGGCTGGTGTGTTGAACGCGACACCTGATTGGATGGCAGCACGTTGGATTGCCAACCTCTTACTCATCTGCGCCACCACAATACTTCAGTGCCTTGGAAGCAAGCGGCATCCGCTTTAAGGTAGCGACTATTCAGGGTGATTAATAAGGAAGGTGGGGTGGGGTGGAGTAATTATCCCAAGGTGGAAACCAGTCATCAGCCCATCATCCTAACCCAGACTTGGAGACATGAGGACAATGTGCTTGTGAGGGTCACGTACAATAAAACCATTCACAATTGCTTTTTCTCTAGTAGCCTAATTTATCCTAAAGCTGGAGGCAATGATCATTATTACTATTAACCGGTGCAAATATTTTTTTTCTTCTTACAACAAAAGGAGATTTGACATCTAGAAAAGTATAATGCATCCTGGGGAACTTAGCAGATGTAACGGACATGGACCTGCATTGTGGAGAGGACAAGAGTCAACCAACATGGTGAGATGTGACACAGCGGAGTATGATCACTATACAGTACTGTGAGCTGTAGCCCCCATCAATTTCCTCTAACGGTATAAATATGTCTTACAAACATTTCTGAATGGACCTTTATAAAATTTCCATTAATAGAAAGTTAGCTTGTTTTATATAAAGGTTGGTTTGAAACCACAATCTCTGCATCAGTGTGACAGGAGCCTGACGTCAATACTCTGTGCTGCTGGAGGACCCCTGCTCCTTTCAGTACCCATCAGTCTGAACTGCTGTTGGCCTCTTTTCCCCTCCTCACATCACGTCACTGCTCCCCATGTCATACACAGCACTATCACACAAACGGATAGGTCACTGCCTTCCAGAAGATCAGCTGACTTGTCTCCTGAAAATCATCTGTGCTGCTGTGAGCCTGCCGATGACCTGACTTCCTGCAGGGTATTCTATCCCTACCTGCAGCAAAAGGGTCAAGACACGGAAACTGGGCAGGTGTAGTCCAATAACAAAAAGGTGCAGTCACTGTAGTCAAAAGCACTTAAATAGAGTAACGATAACCCTAACCCCCTCCCCCCCAGTCAATAAAAAAAAAAAAACAAAAAAAAAAAAAAAACATATAAAAACAGGTTAAAGTAACCGTGGGACACAGAATGCAGGAATCTGGGTTTCCCGATTGATAATCTGATTCTACCTACAACTCCAACAAATCCTCTATATAAACATAGGTGTTTTGTACCCACATACATAGGGAAACTAGCTAACTAAAGTTAGGGGTAGATTACTGGGTTTGTCCTTGTTGCACGATAGGTACTGGCAGTGTATTGTCCATGTAGGTTGCACCAAGTATATGGAGATAAAGATCTTTCGATTTTAACAAAAAAAAAAACCAAAAAAAAAAAAACATCTGCCACGAAATGCTCTTAGCAGAGCTCTCCTATATTTTTGCCCTCAAGCCCTAAGACCTGTAGTCTAAAGACTTCTACATCCCTCAAGGTCATACTGCTGGCCAGTATATAACCAACTAATGTGTTCTAGGTCACCCGTCATCTAGACACCGAGGTCGCGGCCATGCTGTGAGCTTCACCAACGGTCATAACAATGCTGCCTATCCATTCACTAGGAACTAGCGACACTGAGGCACAAAGAACCTCATGTCTCAATGACATGAAGTCATGCCACTATTTCCGAGTGAATTGAGAGACCGCATTATCGAATGTTGGTTCAGTAAACAAAATGGCTGCCTCCATGTTGTGCAGACGTCAGGTCAACGTTACTAACCAGGGACCCAGACGGCATTTGAATGCAACTTTGAGGTCCTAAACAGCATGAATGAAACATCCTTTTCAATTCAAGAAGGAGGGTGGTCAATATCATCTACAGCTCTCATTCTGAACAAGATTTGGAAACAAGATTTCCTGCCACAGACAAATTTAAAGTTGGTCAATGTGGCTCTGAGCTACACAAGGTAGGAAATATAGAAGACTTGAACCATCTTACAAGTTTTATTACATCGCTGTCTTCTAGAGATTGCATATATTACATAAGACATGGCCTATTTCCCTTTCATTTCCATGCAACAAAACCGCTCAAAAATGCTTTCACAAAGAACGTGGAAGAGTTTGTTTCCATTTATTAAGAGTTGTACTGTAGTCAGTTTTGGTCTACAGCTCTTCTCACTGAACGAAAGGATGGCCTACCTACAGAGAGCCACAGACCAACACATAACACACATAACCACGCTCTCCGTATTGTAGATTAAGAACTTACATTCAACCTTCCATCGATAGCTCACCTGGTTCTTAGTGGCATAAAAGGATTGTCAGCGGACTGTGTCTCCTGAGGCAGAACCGAAGAAACAAACGATGTCCCGCCACCGGCCACAGTGGAGTGGCAGCACGACAGAGTTGCTGTGTGGGTATCTGTTGTAGTGGTGACCTCGGAAGTTGTAGAAAACATGATCGGTGAAGGGAAGTTTGATGGTTTAGGGTTTTGGGCAGCATTTAGGGAAGGAGTGGAGAAGGCCAGAGGTTGGCTTCCATGCGTAATAGGATCCTTCACCTCAACTGGTTGGACAGCAGATGGGAGATCTCCAAGTGCTGCACACGCATGAAGATCTTTGAAGCTCATGTCTTCTGGCAATGAAGACTCGGAACTCCGACTATTGCTAGAATGTTCTATAAAAGGATTTTTGTGACTTAAAGGAGATCTGTCAGTTGGTGTAAAGGGATTTCCTGGTGAGGGGAAACTTTTTATCTGATTTGTGTCTAGCTGGTCAGGCTCTGTTCTCCAGAAATCCTCATTCTTGAAGTCTACAATTATATCTGCTGACCAAGAAGACTGTTGGCTCAGCAAAAAAACAGATTGGCTTTCTTCTTTTAAAGCTTTCACACTGGACTCAAATTTATGGTCCGACAACTCTTTCGGTGGTGGGCTATTAGATTCCACCATCTGATTGACTATACCTTCATGTTTATCCTTATACTGTCCTTGTTTGGAACTACACTGTGAATTTGGACTGTTAAAGTCTCTGCAATCTGGGAGAACATTTGCACACTGACTCATTGACAAGTCCTGTTTGGCGTTTGCTGAATTGACTATACTGGAGGGCACCTGCTCCTCTAGGGCAGACCAAAAAAGCAAGTCAGACTGGTCATGTTTTTTAGACACGCTTGAAATTTCAGACCTACTTTCCTTTGGCTTTTTAGACAACAGAATTGGCTTTCGGAAGATAAAACCTTCCTTATCCTGTTTGCTGTGCCCCAACGTTGAGAGTTGTTCAGATGGACCATGGTTAATTAAGTGCAGTTTATTTGACGTTTCATGAGGACTTGAAAGGTCTGTGTCTAGTGAGACGTTCAAAGGGCAAGTCCGGAACTGCTCGGACGCTGTTATTTCATTTACATCTAACAGGTGTTCCCCATTAGCGGCACTCACATCATTATTTCCTTCCCCTAAATTAGTCAACAGGCCCTCAGTGCTGGATTGGGTGTCCTGACGTATAGATGCTAACATTGGGCTTTGTATCTCAATTACAGGACAAGAGGCCACTGGAGAGACAGTTTGTTTGTTATCACCCATGTTTTGATGTTGTACACGGTCCTCTGGGCTCTCCATTTGTTTTCCAGTGGTGTCCTGATTACTTGTTTGTGTGCAATTATCATCATAAGTCTCCATTTGCTCAAGGACAGGTGGCAACATGAGCCGAGGGGGCTTTGGTGGTGCTCCAGACCCTACATGCTCACTGATGGCCTGTTCTTTAATTAACTCCTTAATCCTTTCTTCCACCAATGTTTTTTCATTATGCATGACTTCTTGATCAAGAGTAAAACCTACTCTGTCGAAATTGTGTTTCACAGAAGCTTGTTCTTTAAACTCTATGGAGGTCTGCATATTCTCTACAATATCATTACTACTTTCTGTCAAATCAAGTGCATTTTTATCTATGGGAGTCATACTTGTAGGGTGCTTTCTTTGGGTTGGGGAATCCTGTCTAGATAGTGAGTCACTGAACTTTTCTTCTAAACTGATCATGTTCTCATCCTTTACTACACGTGGCGAGATGGCAGCCATCTTGATCTCAGTGTGACTTGTTTCCACCGATATGTGCGATGTAGCACTGGATTCAGGAAGTGGCAAGTCAACGTTCATGCTTGTCCCTTGAAACACATGCTCAGACCGATCTGGGACATAACTATTTAACTTATTTGTATTTAAGTCCTTAGCAAATACCTGGGTTCTGACAGACTCAATGGTGGAAATGCCTACTGGAGAAATGTTGTAGGAAAGACTTTCTGGCAAAGGAGAAACTTCATTAGTCTTTCTTGTATTGATATCGGAAATCCCTGGCCAACATGTGTCTAATACTTGACTATTAGGGTTCCTTGAATGTAAGTTATGCAATTTATCCTCATTATGAGTTTGATACTCCATTTTAATGACAGTTCCTTGGACATTAGATGAAGAGGGCAATAAATGTTCCTCAGATTTCGCTTTGGTTTCTGGTGGTCTCTGGTAATTAGATACAGGCTGTAGTCGGCTTGAAGCAAAAGCGTCAAATTGTTCCTCCAATTTTGAGGCGATCACCGGAGGTGCTGATGAAGAGCTCTGGGCCAATCGGAAATCTTGGCATTCGGCAAACGCTTCCAAACAGCCACTTTCCTCTTGGAACGAATATACTTTCTGATCTTCTGTAGATGGAGAGAAGGTCAATGGATTGTGTTCCTCCACAAGAGAAGAGCCCCTTGCAGTAGCTTCTGAGGTACCAACAGACCCAGAGGGAAAACTAGAGAAAAAGTGAGTAGGTGAAGAAGAATTTAGTAACTGGTCAGAATGGAAGTCCTCAAAGAAAGGGTTTTTCTGTAGTGAGTTGAGAAATGGATTGTTGGCAGAAAGGCTCCCATGGACACCACTATAAGAAGCTCTACGGAGGTTAGTTCTAGGCAAAACAGAAGCAACTACTAGAGAGGTAGGTGGGGCAGGAAAGCAGGGGGTGAAGTGAGGAGAAGCAGAGGAGCTGGATTCTACCTGAGGAGACACATCCAGGCTGTGGGGGAAGACAAAACAGTCCTCCAGGTTAGTACCAAACAACAACGCAGACTATGTTATAAGCATACACACTTAAATCTTTTGACTACCGAGTGGTAGTAAGCCGTATCGTGTGTCTCTAAAGAGAAGTGGTTGGGAAATAGTGACAACAGTGCATAAAACTCTGGAGTTGATACATAGCCTTAAATTATACAATCATTTTTACAGATTATGTAGACTAAGAATATCTAAAAATGCCATACATATGTAGCATCCAATCACACACAATGAGACGAGAGTCGCTGGCCCAAAATATCTCCAACACGTTATACGAGATGAGGTTTCTCTATAAATCACATTCTGTAGACCCATCAGTGTACCTAACTTCGCATAATAGGTTAGCATTGTGTTCATGTAAACCAAACTTGTATTCTGTGTGAGTTAGAAGTTTTGCTTGACCCTGACCTCAGGGGCCAATTAAAACAAAGATCCGAGTCACAAGACCCGCGAGTCCCTGGCAATTTTTATTACAACATTTTCAGTAAATTTATAATAACGTCAATGAATAATTAAACGGTCGTGTGACTCCGTATAATTTCAATGAACGGATGTGTCACTTGTACCGGTTATACTAATCAGCAAGGTTGTTCAGACTACTAATGTGGTTATGGATTCAGGCCCAGGACTTTACAACAGGTCTCCTAAAAGCACAGGGGGAACGGTATTCCTTACAGCCTAATGAATGTGAATGGGGGAGGAATTTACTTTGTAAGTGGATTAGTCTGATGGAGCTCTAAAGAAAAATATTTCCATACAAGTACATCAGTACATTCTAGAAGACTAGGGCAACAGATAAAAAATGTTGTACAATATAACGTACCAAGATAGCGCCTACTATTGTACAAGTGTAAAATTAAATTACATGCAATATAATGACAAATATAGCATTGTTATTAATAACATTATATCCATTAGGTGTTTCTCAAACTTTACAAAATTACTGAAATAATTCAGCTACCTGGGCAAGGACAGCAGCCAATCAAACTTGTTTAACCAGACAAATGAAAAAGTAATGGAGCGCAGTAATTGACTGCACATTCGTCAAGGGCTATTTATGACAAAATCAACGCGGTGACAATTGATAGGCTGCGGAGATATGTAACAGACTATGATCTGGAAAATGAAACTGTGTTACACAAGCCATTTTTGTCTTCTGAACAAAGGGGGAAACTTCTATTAACGGGTAAAAAGAGAGCCAAATTTTAGGAATTTGGTTACTTAGACTGGAGCGTCCAAAGTACAAATACACAGTGCCCAAGGCAAACATTAAACTGAATGTAAAAGTTGATAAGTTACTTGTAGAATATGAAGTGATAGGGGGGGGGGGGGGGGGAAATGTCGCTCAAACACCCTTCGAAATGATCCCATCATGGAGACTATTCCAGCGATGTGGGACTCCCGTGCATACAGGTCCAATGTTTACAAATACAGATCTCTGCCCCCAGCTTGCATGGAAATTGCTAACCCCAGCTGAGCATCTCTCCAACCTGGGGTCTCTATCGCAGCCTCAGACGTACTTCTAGGGGTCTCCAAAGCCGCTCTCCCCAGCCCTTGCAGTGGTCCAATCTAAAATGGGCTCAAGCCAACATGGCAGACAGCTCCCCTCCCCTCTATATCTGGTGTCATATCAAATGTATCGTGTGTCGGCATCAGTCCCACCGATATAGGGGCTGTTTTACCAGCACACGGGTTGTATTCTATCACAGAAGATACGCCATCTAGACTTCAGGACCATTGTTCTCTATGATCTATATTCTATAATGTTATATCATCATTTTTCCGATTCTTTCGCTTCCTATGGTTAGAAGCATAAAGGTGGCTGCGGCTTATTTACCACAATAAAACCAGATGTGGAGTAAATATAATATTGTTATCCAGTCTATAGAGGATGTCACAAAACCACTCCAAGGAATACCTAGAATATTTATAAATAGATAATCTATAATGGATATAAAAAAAATAGAATAGGCTGTAAAAAAGTATATCTAAGAATATTTGTGGAAAACAACTCGAGCGCTCTATGAGATATGTCAGCCTACCATGTGTACAGGGATTTTCTCTGTCTCCTACCGATAGATAAGATATATGTAGAATTAATACACACTGATGGGCGCTACAACTTATCAAACCAGAAAACACATCTATCTTTTAGTTGTTTTTATATATTAAAGTTGTTTTAGAGATCATACACGCCTCTTCTTTTTCTATATTAATCCCATATACCTGAGAGCTCTGGAGTCTTTTATATGAATGGAGAATGATGCTTTATGAATGACCTATTTCATCTACAATAGAGGAAGCAGATTAACCTAAGCGGGTTCCCCTCCCCCCTAAAGATTTGTTACCACAAGTGGAGAGAGATGTATTTTCTGGTATATAGACTATTTGTATATTTTTATATAGCTGTATATTAAATATAAGGTCTAGCGCCCAACTGTGTGTATAATTTCTGCATACATCTTGTATAACAAAGTATAGGACATTCCATCAAAACATTTTCACATTCCTCCAATGGTGTAGAATATCCCCAATAGAAATGAGAGAGATTCTTAATCTATCACACGAGGATCTGTTCTAATGCTACCAACTGTAGGGGGGGCAATCACCGCCTCACTATCACCGCCTATCTACCGCCCCGAAACCCAATGCTGTCCTCGCCTTGGCCTAATTTTAGGCCCAGAAAACTGCATCTGTCATTAGGCTTATTTATGTCCACAATCATGCGTCTGAAGTGTTGTTTATAAATGACTCCGAAATGGTCAGTAATGATATTTACAAGGAGCCAACACTGCTTGTAATATAGGAGTATCCCCGTTGTTACGTCCAATGCCCTAGGATGTGTGCTCACAATATCAAACATAACTCTACTACACATATATAAACCTCTCTAAACCATACATATGTATAAACTGCGCTTGATGACGCCAATTCATCGTATATCATAAGTGCTCAACCACAAACACTTCTGCCAGGCTTACAGCCAGGAGTTGCGTTTACGCAGCCCGGTCTTCTAATTAGCAGAGTTGACGAGATTACGCGTCATCAATCTGGCAGAAGCTTTTGTTACCGCACCTGCAGAAGCTTTATCCCGATCCTTGGTGTCCTGGGCATCGGTGTTCAACGTCAAGTCAAGCTCTGAGTAATCATCCATTGGGTTATTTCTACACCATACTAGTAATACCAGTACACTGGATTATGTTAGTTTATTTTTGGATCCATAAGGGTTTATTCAGACACCCGTGGTGTAAGCAGGCCGGTTCTCTCCATTGCTGGAATAATTGGTGACCAACATTAGTAACTAAACTACCCGACTACAGCATTAATCCCTTACGAGCATCACCACTGAAATTGTTTTGTAAATCATAGAGTAAATTGAGACAGGTATCAACATCATTTTACGAACCTTGGTTTCTGTGGGGTCTCCTTGGTTTCTTTAGAACCAAACCAGCTGCCAACCTTCCCTCTCTCCTCAGAGCTTGAAGGCACTTGAGTTGCGGGCTCCATAAGACTCTTGTTGCCTGGCTCGTTCTTCCCGGTCCCATGCTGGAGGCTGACCTTGGGTTTCTCCTCTTTTGTCCTCATATCTTGACCTTTAATCTTCGACACATCCGCAGTAAACACCATGGGTGATGTGACTTGGACAGGCTTGGTATCCAGTAGGATCTGGTCGTTCTTTGGCTTCTGGGATGCTGCCTTTAATGATACCTCTTCAGCAGATATAGAAAGGCCTGTTGGCTTGTGTCCAGGTTTCTCTGAAGCATGGACATGTCCTCCAATAACTTCAGGAACCGGGACCTCGTCTGCTTTCTTTACAATATTCTGGAATGACCTGGAGGCAGGAGCAGATTTCTCTAGGGTCAGGGATGGCTTTGGAAGAGGCACTTCTGTGTAGACATGGCTTCCGTTTATACACAAAGACGATTTAGAGATCGGGCTGCTATTTGGTTTCAGGTTTTGCACCGCCTTTGGTTCCGGGAACAACTTTAGTTGGTTGACCTCATCGCTGAAGGCCCTCTTGTGAGTCATCCTGGGAGAAGCCTCATAGTTGTTAACTGAGAAAGAAGACAGAGCACCAGGACAAGTTTAATATCTATTTTCATCTCTACAAATTAATACTTGCACAACAACTTAATTACACCCACTTTTACCCTACCACAACCAGAAAGAGTATGGACCCTTCATAAGATGATGGAAGTCAATGGCTAGTGTGGCTGGATCACTTAGAAATAACTTATTATAGACATTTATTTCACTTAGTGGCACAGTATCATTGCAAGTGTACTGAGTTTTGTATTGGAACTGTACTGATACCATGTTAGAGGAAATTTATTTCTGCAACTGTCTAAAGAAAGGAAATTCCATGCTAATTAAGCCTTTTTCATCTGTGAGTAACCAACACTTTTTTAGCCTGATGACAGGAGTCATTTCCTTTTATCGCGTTTTGTTGAAAAGATAGACAAACCACATGAATAATGCAACCAGCAAGTAATTTGAGAATTCACATATTGATCTGAATTCTGTTAAATCCAAGATTAGAGAATATATTACATCCTGATGCTAAATATCTGATGTGATATCTCAGACTTTGTGGTGCTAGTTAGGAAGAAGGCTGGGTTATCCTGTCAGTATATTAGAGCTGTATTTTACATTTTAACAGTATTAAAACATCTGTACTTCTGGATAATAAATAGTACCTCCAACAATGTGTAATAGTCCCTGTAAGGACCCCTTGAGCAAATAAACATCACAGTTTGAAGATTCTGACTGACACCTATTGCCTGCTGTATCCTGTGACCAACAGATAGAGCTTACATTATAATCCATTCCCTGGCTGTCCTGTGTTGAACCCAGCGTCTCTGTGTCAAAGCTCTGCCCGCTACCCAGCAGTCCTGATCCATAGTATGCGGTCAGGAGGTACCAGTCAGCGCACAGCAAAGAGGCTGACTGCCACCTAGTGGTGGCAGCTGAATTCTCCTACAACTATTGCGCATTTGGCACTCCCAAGTCGGCGAGTGTCTGGTGGCGAGGTGACACCAGTAGGAGTGGGAAAAGAAACCCAGATAAACTGTGTAACATCCCTTAATTCATCCTCCCCCAACAGACCGGGTGGCGACGTAAGCCCATTCGGTCACAGCTAAGTCTTTAGAACAGCACAGACTGAGCTGGATAACGCAGCAGGATCTCCTTAACCAAATACTTTTAACAACAATACAACTGAAAATGTTTTGCATCAAAATGCACCCAAAAGTGGGCCTGTGCGACTCAATGAAAATGCCCCCTGGTGTTCACCATTTGCAGTCTACAATAAAGCACAGTTTTTTGGTGGCTGTGATATCACTCTCTGGACAGGAAGTTTTTAAATGGCTTCGGCGACCGATAAACCATTCCCCGATGTGCGGTTTATTATACGCATTACGATGACCAACAACTTCAGGTTGAAACCTCTTAATAAATGTCAATTATCTGTTCATTACGTACCACGAACAGATCATAATCAATATCCCAGGGAGGAAGGGGAGATATTGATTTGTGGCATCATTGGAGCACACGTCATCAGCTGTGCTGGCTGCAATCAGGGCCTGTGCTAGGGTCCACGGCGCCCTAGGCATTTTTAAAAAAGCGCCACCGCCCCCCCCCCCCCCCCCCCCCCCGCAAAAATCGCCACCCTCCTCCCTCCTCTCCTTACCTTGTCTCACCACTGCCGCCTCTCTGCTCCGTCTCCTCCCCTCCACTCACTGACACTAGTAAGTGGAGGGGAGGAGACGGAGCACAGAGGCGGCGGTGGTGACAAAATAGCCTCTTCCCCCCCCTCCCAGTGCATCTGATGCTGTGCGGCGGCCGTGACAGGTATGGTCAGCGGTCGCCGCACAGTTTTAAAGTATTTCAGAATTCTGTGGCGCCCTCCAGAGCCCGGCGCCCTAGGCAAGTGCCTAACCTTGCCTAATGGGAGAGCCGGGCCTGGCTGCAATGTATATCTGTCTCTTATATTAAGCTATGACTCCCGGCTTTTGTTCACCCTGCTCAGTGCCCTGTGTCTGTATAACATTCTCCGAGGAAGCTACCTGTACAAATCTGAGAAAGAAGAGTGTGCACTGGAGGTCAGACGCTGGATCAGAAGGAGATGCTCAAACACTAACAAGTTGGGGGTTTTTTTTTTTTTAATTGGATATTTTTGTATTTTTTTACTTTAAATGGCCATCATTGGTGGCTAACATTTATACAAAAAAATAGTGTGGAAGGAATTGGGGGTAGGATTATTATATCTATATTTCTTCCTAACCCATTTGGACAGGTATAAAATAAAGTGTAGCAATGCTTACGAAGCTGGATCCGTTCTAGAAGACGACCGTGGAATGGTCCAGTGTCCAACATATCGTGGGCACTAGATTTTAAGATGATCGCACTTATGAGTCCAGTACAAAACAGATGGATAGTTTAATACACTGGTCCAAGTCTGCTTTATGCCTCTACATGCAGCCTTACCTCTGCAAGATTCAAAATTCCAGCAGAAAGCTCATAGGTTCAGAGATTCTTTATAAAAGGTTAAACTAATCCCTGACTTAAAAATCGCCTGCCAGGGGACTTGTACACAAAAGGAAAAGTGGAGGAATCTGCTTTGAGATTTTAAAAGAGACCAGTATAGTAGTAAAGAATTATTACTTGGAGAGAACAGGTACCCTGTATGGATTAGGGATCTGACATTTGTGCTTATAAAACATCCTGATAATTGTATGCACTATTCGTCTGTAACAAAGAGCCATGTGCTTTGTATACAGACAAAGTTTAATTCTCTTATCCATGTAGCAATTACATCCTGGAGGAGATGCCTAAGCACATGTACAAATTAATCCTTACATTTGTGATTGGTTTATGGATCAGTTTATTAGTTTTGTAATATGTGGATCCCCGTTTAAAAAACATTTAAACATTCTACTCTTTCTGTATTTAAACATGACGCTTCGTAGGGAAGAGGGGGGAGAGATGAATAATAGTTAGAGAACTCCCTTTGCCTGCTGTACATGTAGTTGAATAGTAGAGGGCAGCAGAGAGCCAACACTAGTTTAGTACAAAACAACTGAGATGTATTTCAAGTCCAGAGAGAAAGTGACTGATGATCTAATGTACACACAAAACAAGTCGGGTCTACACGAAAGTCAAAAAGTTTTGTGCACCAACAAAAAAACAATCAGGAAACAGATTCAATGTATTCTACCCACAGAACCAGAATGATGGCAGTATATAATATATATATATATATATATATATACACACACACACACACACACATACATATGTCAGATACCACTCATTCTTGGCCAAAATTCAACAGACAGGCCATTAACACCATTACCACATTCTCACCAGGGAATAAACACATCGTCAGAAGTGGAAATGCAGCAAATAAATAAGGTGTACTGGTGTATGCTTAGAATGCATACAGAAAGGACAATTTTGCAAACAAAACAAATTGCAGCAATAATTTAATCAATAGCTGTCAAAGTGTATTAACCATTCAGAAATGCTTATTAAAATGATTCACAGGGTGTATCTCACGCCAGACAAACTGCCTAAAATCTGGTCGTCAGAAACTAAGTACTGTTGGAGAAATTGTGGGGAAGTTGGTACGCTTATACACGTTTTTTGGAACTGCCCTAAGCTACAACCTCTTTGGGTTGAAATTTTCCAGCTAATCACCCAGGTCACTAAGGATGATTTATCCCCATGTCCGGCTATGGCACTTTTACACCTATATCCCCCTCATCTTCAGCATCATAATCACTATGTGGCTGGGCACATACTCATATCAGCCAGAGCCGCAATAGCCCAAAGCTGGAAATCCCCCTTGGTTCCATCTCTTACCAAAATCATCAGCAAAGTACAACACAGCTATGAGATGGAAACCATAGGCTTTAACTTTTCCTCAAGAGCTTCCTCGCCCCTGGTTTAATGGTTCACATGGTACGAATTCTTTTCAAAGTATAGACCTGTGTCTGCCACCTAAATCTCCCATGATGTATACCCCTCTGAAGGGTAGATGTCCCGCTCTCAAAATGTGCCTTTACGGTTGATTGGGGTCAATACGGCCGGTCTCAGACTCCTGCCCCCCTGTCTGTCTCCCTCCTCCTCCCCATTGAAGTCTTTGTCTTATGTGTACTTGAATGTTTCCTGTGTTTGTTGTTTTTTGTTACTTTTTTGATGGTTTATGGGCAGTTCCGACTGATTTATTGGATCTACATTATACATTATGCACTGTACTCTGTGGTAACTGCTATGTTTGTTACATATTCTTTTACTAAAAACTTAATAAAAACCTTTTGAGAAAATAATTTTATCAATAGCTGGGAAACTCTGGGAAAGTCAGGAGCTGTGTTATCACTGCAAGAAAGAGGGGGGGGGGGGAGGGGGAACATATTTAGATATAAGCTGGACTGCATGTTCTGTAGCTTATGTAAGAAGGATCTTCACTAAATAAGGAAACGGATAAGCCGGGCAGAATTTCTCTGATGGCCCTATCGACCTATCAATTCACTAGGAACTAGTAACATCACTGAGGAAGTACAACCCACAAGGGGTTTTTGTTTTGCAGACCTCAACACAGTCTGGATGGAGATCACTCCTTAGAAAAACCAACCAACCAGAAGAAACGGAGATACGAAGGAATGAGGAGCTCGCCATTGTACAGGCTACTAGAAGAACCTACTTCCATAAAGAAGGATTATTTTGCTATCGCCACACTTAACCTCTACAGACAGGTGTATTTACCAGATGGCTCGGTGGAAAGGCTGCTGTTCCTGACGGCGGGCTTCTTGACGACATCCGGCAGAACGATGGATATCCCAGCACTGGTGGGCACGGTGCCACTTGTGGAGGAGATGGTGCTGTCCGACCCCAGGGAAGTATTGGATTTGGTGAGGGAGGTCTTACGCAGACGTCCCTTAAAGAAAGCAGCAGCTTTGAATTTCGGCTTTTTCTCATCCTCGTCGTCGCTGTCCAGTCGGCCAACGTTGCTCGGGACGATGGCCGAAGAAGACTCCATATCAAAGTGCTTCTTCACTTTCATCTTGTCCTTCAGCTTCCCGAACGGGGTCTTGGGCTTGTCTTTGACAGAAAGGTCAAACATGCTGGCCGTCAGGTTGTTCCTGGTAAACTGGATGGACACTTGGATCTCTCCTCGCTCCTTCTCCTTTTTACCAGGCTTGGAGCGGAGCTTGTACCATCTGCAATAAAATGGACACGACACATTGGTTAGTGGTGGGACCAACGACCTTCGATGAGCTTCGTAGAACGCTCCCCTGTGGAGATCAGCCAACAAATCTATAAAAAGGACACAAAGTCAGAAGCAGTTAGTTTTATTCTCCTAGAAATATTTTGGATATCTCTTGGCCAGACCTTATTCAGAATCATTTCACTAGTCGGAGAGACCACATAAAATCAATTTTAAACCTCATCCACACTAGTAGAATAATGTCACAGAGAGGTCACATATCATCAGAAGAGGTCATAAAACTTATGGACATTAAAAATTGAAACAAGCATACAAAGCTGCTTATTATTTTGTTTTAGAACAACTCTAAACTTAACTTCCTGGAGCCAACAATGGTCACCATCATTTGTTTAAGTCATTATAAAAACAGAGTCCTATCTAAAATATCCTGCGATTGGTGCTCGATATATCTCAACGCAGTGGTTAGCATTGCTGTCCCAGTGCTGGAGTCATGGGTTCAATATCAACCAGGGCCCAACCTGTGGAGTTTGTAGGTTCTCCCCGTGTTTCTGTGGCGTTCTGCTCCCATTCCCAAAAAAAACCCCACACTTGTTGGTTAATTGGGTTACAAAAAAATGAATCCTTGTGTGTGCCTGTAGTAGGGAATATAGACTGAAAGCGGGGACAGGGATGGATGCGAGTGATTAAACATTCTCTGCAATGCACTATGTATTATGTAGGTGCTATATAAATAACTGCTAATCTACTTGTCCAACATTACAGACCGCTCCAAGAATGTAGAGGAAAAGTATTACAGACATCAGAGACATCGTGAATAACAGGATGACAACAGATAAGGCCATGGTCGGGAATCCAACTCAGGACCCCAGTGCTGTGAGGCAGAAGTGCTAACCACTGAGCCACGGTGCTGCCCGTCCTGCATTACTGCACACGGCAGATGAAGAGTTAATCGCATGCTGCAGGATAAAATACATTAAAAAAAGTTCACTGAAACCAAAACCAGTTCTGGTCAGTTTCTGTGGGGAGATATTTGGCTGCGAGACAGAGGGGGAGGAACGAATTCTAGGAATCGTCCTAAAACACATCACGGAAACTTTTCATTGCAACTACATATACCAGATTATAGACCTTCTCGGTTATTCACAGATTGAAAATAACTATGTACAGGTGTTATACAAAATATAGATAACATTTCTCTAGCCTTGTTTCCCTTAATATTAGACACAGACTGTGTCAACAAATCACAGCTGGGATAGGTATCCGTATACCCGGGGAACTCTGATATCTCATGTCAGATTTAATCTGGTCACAGGACGACAGGATTTGAATGCAACAATCAAGAGACACATTATTATTATCCTTTATTTATTAAGGCGCCACAAGACTTCCGCAGCCGTACATAATGCAAAACAGTAGCCCATACAGGGTAAAACCGTACAGAACAATACACAAATACTACCAGGGGGTAAATTTATCAAGCTGTGGGCCCGTAAAAAGTATTTTCTTGATATAATAGTTCGAGTTCTCTGCTTAGCACAGAAGATTTGCTGGGCTGCCATGTATGAAAAGCACAGTACAGCGTTATGAAAGGACCCGTCACCCACACACAACTATCTGAGCAGTATATTTATATTTACCATATATGTTACAGCCGTTTAGTTTCTTCAGATTCACTTTGTTACAGGTCTGTGAAGTTAACCATCTATGCAGCTATAAATATTCATTATTATTAACAAGAGGGATCATCCCATGTACTGGCAGGAGCATGCCTACTGTGCTCCTGGGAAACATTGTGACATCACCAAACCGCCAGCTTGAAGCACATAGGCTCTGAATGGTCACCTGACCTCAGTGTCGCAGGAAATTCTGACAATTGAAATAATTCCTAGGGCATCGAGGCCACAGAGATGGAGGGGCGCAGTATTATAGCCGGTTCTTCACAATAGTGGCATTTGTGTTAATAAGCGTACACATTGCATTCCAGTCCAGTGTACGCCCTTTTCTTACCCAAGATGCTACCAAAACTCTTATCTACTCTCTCATCATCTCCCACCTTGACTACTGCAACCTCCTGCCATTCACCTCAGTCAACCTTTCCCACTTCCATCCATCTTAAATGTTGCTGAAAGGCTGCTACACATCTGCTGCACCACTCTGCAAATCCCAACACCGCCCCCTTAGACTTAGCTCTGACCTGCACGTCATCTCTGGTAACCACCTCTCACTCCCGCCTACAAGACTTCTCCCGTGCTGCTCCCCACTAACGGAATTCCCTACCACGTCTCATCAGCCTCTTCCACAGCCTTCAAATATTAAATACTCTCTAAAAACCCATCTCTTTATAGACCTTACCCTACTTCCACCTGTACTACCCCCACGAATGCAACAGATGAATGGAAACTTTTTTTTTTTTTTTAAATACAAAGTTGACATCCCTTTCATACCTTGATAAACTACAATAAAACTTGTGCTATAGGTCAAACTGCTGGATTAAAACTATAATTTGGCAACACCCATATTGACTCTGTGATCCGACACACAATCTGTGTGTCCTGTTCCCCGTCAAAGGACTTTAGAGACCGAGCCAAGACAAGCACAGGGATCTCTGTGTAAACAGCATTACATATGGATCTATACCAAAATATTATCCATTGCACTCACCCCAACCAATGGGTGGGGATTATTTATATAGCACATATGGACACGGTCTGGGCCGAATTAGAATCCATTGTCCCCTTTTCCAACACATCAATAGAACCATACAAAACTATAGATAGAAATAACAGTAAACAACACTTCCTCTAAATATGATGTGTAGAGTTCTCCAAGCTCTATAAAAACAAGGTCACTCTGGTCTCGTTATTGCCGAATCTCTTGGATATCAATGTACTACTGTTGTATACAATCTGGCCACTGGGGGCACTGTTGCATTGGTTAATTTTGACATAAACCTACTGCAGCTGATTGGTAAATGCAAAAGTATAGATATACCTGGTGGTTTGTTTGTATGTATGTGCATACAGAATAACCCGTGTGCATGTACTGAACAGTTGTTGGAGGGGGGGGTGTAAATAAAAATGGGGATGCAGCCATTGTGTGTGAACATTGAAAACGCAGCCTGTTAATTCACTTCCTCAGTAACTTCACTCATCCCTGGTGAATTAACATGCTGCATTCAGAGTCATAGAGGACTGGTCCACTTTAGTGATGCTTCCCCTTTTTAATGTTCAACTTCTAGATCTTGTAAAAATGTATGTTAATTACCTACAGGACTCATCTATTGCACTCGCAGCTATAGCTGCAGACTTCGAAAAAAAGGTGATGCAACTTCTTCTGGTAACGCTCAGTGGCCTTAGTGTGAACTGATACTGAGGAGGGGGGAGATACTATATATCCTGGGTTTGGGTTCACTGGGAGTTTAAATTGTGGCTATGTAAGCGTCAGGGGTGTTAAGATTTTGTGTGGGGAAAAACGGGGACTGTGCTGGGAAAAACAGGGACGCTGGAGAGGAGCAGGCATAGCTGCAGTTTTCAATGTGCACACCCATAGGTGATCCAATTACTACTAGCTGATGAATCTCACGATTATTGCAGTCACTTGACGTTACGCGCTTCCTCTTACTCTACCTCCTCTTTATTGTTGTTGATATTACCAACCAATCAAGGTATAATTATATTAAAATTACCTGACCCCTTTACATAGCATTATATATTCAATCATATATTATGATTATTTACAAAGAATTAAATACCATTGTCACCCCTTTTTTTTACCTCTTGGAAATTCTGATGCGTTAACAACTTAAGATCTATTTATTGATTATAGAGTTTGTTATATTTCCAAATAAAATAATAAATGTAAGACTGTATTCTATAGTTTTACCTTTAACAATTTGTTACATATTATACTTTTATGGAATTGTTTTTTTTCCCCTTTAAATAAAAAAAATGATCTAGTCAGTATCGCAATTATGCATCCTACATCTGTACGGCACAGACCGTGTGCGGGAAGGGGTGAACCCCATTGCTATTACTGAGCACAAACTTACAGAACCCACAGTGACAAAGCACAGGATGTGTCCTCACCAGACAAGTGTGCCCTGCACCACAGCATTGATAGTAATAATATTACTACTATACAGCTTCTCTGGTGCACTGGATACAACGCACCCCTTCTAAGACACTCCATAGCAAGCACCACACGGTAGCTTCACTTGCAAACTGTCCATTAATTATAAGAAAGGTCTTCGAGAACCATACAAACATTGTACGGGACAGGTACGATGACCGTGACACTGGTTGGGTAACTGCATGGTCACTTCCTCTGTCAGCTGCAACAGGAAAGTTCACAATCTAAAAACACAAGTTCCTATATAGGGTGGGGATAAGCTAAATGTAAAACAGAGCTATATTTATAAAACGCACCATGTACAACGCAGCCAGAAATTACGTTTCCCCTAGGTAGCACGGTGGCTCAGTGGTTAGCACTTCTGCCTCACAGCACTGGGGTCATGAGTTCGATTCCCGACCATGGCCTTATCTGTGTGGAGTTTGTATGTTCTCCCCGTGTTTGCGTGGATTTCCTCCGGGTGCTCCGGTTTCCTCCCACACTCCAAAACCATACTGGTAGGTTAATTGGCTGGTAACAAATTGACCCTAGTCTGCCTCTTTCTGTCCATGTATGTGTGTATATTAGGGAATTTAGGCTGTAAGCCCCAATGGGGCAGGGACTGATGTGAGCGAGTTCTCTGTACAGCGCTGCGGAATCAGTGGCGCTATATAAATAAATGGTGATGATGATGGTGTGCATGTGTTATACCCATAGAGCAGGTGTACGTGGAGTGATTGAAAAGATCTGCATCCGGGCCAGCCTGCAGGTCTATTAACGTGTGACCTCAGAGCCGCAGAAGGTCGTTTGCTCAAAAGGTGGAGCTCTGCACGAAGAACCAATCAGATTTTTGCTTTCATCGTCTTAACCAGCACCAGAGAGAGAGAAGGCCAGTGATTATTGGTTGCTTTACTGCTGCTTGTGATTGGCCCCCGTCCCTACATACATTTTTTTGTCCAAGAGGATGGGGGCTTGTCTCAAATTTCCGCAATCAGCGTCATCATAGCCCCTCCCCCACTGCACGATGACCACTGGCGGTGCGTGGAGTGGGGCGTGACCATTATGACAATTGTGGTCCTTAAACTTCCATCCCTCGCACTTCTTCCCTGGAGCTCACGGAGAAATACAGTACGCCAAAATATTAATTGCAAAAAGTCTTGTGGATTTAGGATACAAAATAAAAAGATCATCCTACTGCCCCCAGGAGCTTGCAATCTATTTAAAAGAGGCACAGGCAAGACGAATCCTACAATATTTTACAAGTAGCCAATACATGTCCCATTTTACATTTAGCAGTAATAATTTACCACCTCTAGATTATGACGATATAACCGGCCAAATTGACCACTTTTGAATGGAGCCATTGTATGTAAAGGAGAAGGGGACATCTGCATTAGTTAATCACATCTTGCCATATTGCCACAGGAGCTCGGAGCAGCCTGGTGAGGCCTCACTGCCACACGGATCTCTCTCTTTGAAGTGATAAACAATAGCTGGAACAGCTGCAAATCCCAATTATCGCCAGCGATGATGTCTATTCAATGTCTTTACACCTAACGCCCAACTAATGTGCTCTGCTACTCGGTCCTTTCCAATCTCCCCCTCCCCCCACCAACCCCTACAGATGGGCCGCCTTTCATGGAGGAAGGGGGGGGATGCACGTTGGCAAACTTGTAGACTATTTATTCCAAAATACACACACACATAGCCCTCACCCTCATTCTAAACAATACTACCCCTGTCCAGGGCCACGTTACCAAATACTGCTGAGATACAAGGTTCACGGCTACGTCGGAAATATTTTAGAGGCAAAAGATAAAAGAAGAAAAATTATTTTTATAATAGAGATCTATATTTATCTAGATATCTATATCTATACACATATACATATATGTGTATGTGTTTATGTATATAGATATACACACACACAGTCTTTTTTACAGACACTTCAACATCAAAAACTTATTTTAACTCTAGTAATAGCCAATATGGGTGGTTACAGGTCATCCCATAACTATCCGTTACCAGACAAAATGGACCAACTTCACATTAACAATTACCGCTGACGCCTACATTTTTTAGGGGTACTTTCTACAGAATACTTTCCCTGGCATTAGAATTATACATTGTGCCTGCGCTTTATCATCATCATTTATTTATATAGCGCCACTGATTCCGCAGCGCTGTACAGAGAACTCACTCACATCAGTCCCTACCCCATTGGAGCTTACAGTCTAAATTCCCTAACATACTGTGGGAGGAAACCAGAGCACCCGGATGAAACCCACGCAAACACGGGGAGAATATACAAACTCCACACAGATAAGGCCATGGTTGGGAATTGAACTCATGACCCCAGTGCTGTCAGGCAGAAGTGCTAACCACTGAGCCACTGTGCTGCCCCACCGGTCGCCCAGTGCGAGTATTGTACGTCATGTCGTATCGCTGTTAGGGTTTTACCAAGTGGCGGATGTGTTGTATATGGGCGCACAGCCCTGCGCCATGCCTGATTCACATATATATATATATATATATATATATTTACACAACCCACAGGGGAATATAAAGTGGTTTTCAGTTTCCCCTCTAACTAGACATTCTTACCTGACCCTCCCAGAATAATCATTCATCAATGACTGGAACTGGTGCCCCCATACCCAGGTGGGTCAGTGTGGACAACCTCCTGCAAACATCAGAGTAAGGACGGAGACCAGAAGACAGATTGCCCGGACTGGCACACAATATAGAGACAAATGCTGCTGGTATCAGGAACTCTGCGAGAGAGATACAGACTGGGGACCGGCTATAAGGAGAGTGTTCAGTAATAACACTATCATCTGCCATCATTCTACATCTGTGCTCAACATAATGCTCCGATCACACCCGACAGGGCCAGACGAACATATGTGAGTGGGTAGGGGGTAACTTATGTCATATACTGCACAGATCTGTTTACACCCCATCGGTGACACCAAACGATGTATACTACACGTTGTATACCTTTCTATTATACATGCATACAACACACACATACACTATCTTTTATACAGTACATCGCACTGATAACCAAATGTCCTACTCCCCAATTATACAAGACAATGTCCCCTACCACTAGATCAGGCTTAGCCATCCTGTGGCTCTCCAGATGTTGTGAAACTACAAGTCACAGCATGCCCTGCAAGCCATCGGCAAACAATCCACTGGTAAGGCATGCTGGGGCTTGTAGTTTTACAACGCCTGGAGAGCTGCCGGTTCTGCACCAGACCGGGCCACAAAGTCTTTACTGGTAACAACAGACGTGTTTTCAGCATGCCTGTGGATAAACTATGATTACTATGATGTATAAGACCAACACAGTTAGCCTTCTATACGCTTATTTCTACAAATGCATTCCAAGACCATCTAGAAAGGCATCTAAAATGGATAAGAAAAACTACATTCCAATACAGGATTATAAAACATCAATGGGAAACAAAAAAAAAAAATCATCGTAACTGTAAAATCGCCACTGGAGGGAAGAATTGATAATATCTATGTGTGAAATGGTTCCCAGAGAAGGTTTTTTGTTTTTTATTTAACAGGGCCAGAAAATGCAAATATGAAAGGCGATTCTCTTTCTTCTTCAGTGTATACAGAACCAGTCATCTTCCTCGCCATTTACGTACATAGCATCGGCACAAGCGGGATCAAACACAGTAACACAACAAGACAGACAATGAGGTAAGAGGGCTGGGTATATTTCCAAATAACCAGTTTCTTCCTTTCTGCTCATTCAGGATAAGTTACATGCAGATTTTCCTACATTTTCCTAGACCAACATCCTCTTGTTTAGATGACTCTGTCATACTGGTTGATTGACAAGAAGGAGACACGGGTATTATGCAACGTTGACAAAAACAAGGGTACTCCGGGAATCTGATGTCCCTCCACCCCCCAAGCGTTGAAGACACATACATGTGAACGTAACATAAAGGTGTTCGGAGGAGTCAGAAATCGCATATGAGGCCCCTAAAATGCATCAATTTGGCCACCTCTGTTCTAGGACATGGTAAACACACAATGAGCAACTTTATAGATGCTAGGGAAAGTCCAGCGACATCAATATTATATATTCATCTCGTAATGTTTGCAGGAGACAGAGCACAAATATGGTTGGTATATAAAAGAAAATTTAAACCAAAGCCACAAACCAGAACTTCTGATTAAATGTGTCAACAAGAAAAAAAGAATTCATGTACGAATATATTTACCCAAGAGCAATCCCAGTCGATATTGGGATATTGCCGCTCTCCTTTATAGGCAAGATACACAGTGCTAGGATACGCTCCAAAAATACAAAAGATTTTATGGTTTTGCATAAATTAATAATTTATATATGAATAATAATATAAAGAAAAATCAAAAAGGCAGAATTAACTTGTATTTAATTGAATTGGCTATAAAAGAAGTCTAAACACACACTATATGGATAAAAGTATTTGGCCACCCACACCTGTTAATTATTGAATTAAGGTGTTTCAATCAGACCCGTTGCCAGAGGTGTATAAAATCAAACACCAGCCATGCAGTCTGCAAACATTTGTGATACACAATGGGTCGTTTTTAAGAGCTCAGTGACTTCAAGCGTGGTACTGCGATAGGATGCGTGGTACTGCGATAGGATGCGTGGTACTGCGATAGGATGCGTGGTACTGCGATAGGATGCGTGGTACTGCGATAGGATGCGTGGTACTGCGATAGGATGCGTGGCACTGTGATAGGATGCGTGGTACTGTGATAAGATGCCACCTTTACAATAAGACGGTTCCTGAGGTTTCATCACTGCTGGATATTCCACGGTCATCTGTAAGTGATATTATTAGAAAGTGGAAGAGTTTAGAAAAAACAACAACTCAGCCACGAAGCGGAAGACCACGTAGAATCACAGAGTGGGGTCAATGACTGCTAAGGTTCATGGTGCGTAAAAGTCGCTCTGCTGATTCCATAGCTGAAGAGTTCCGAACTTCCACTGGCATTAATGTAAGCACAAAAACTGTGCGGTGAGAACTTAATAGAATGGGTTTCCATAGTTGAGCAGTTGCATGCAGCCTCACATCACCAAGAACAATGCCAAGCGTCGGATGGAGTAGTATAAAGAACACCGACACTGTAATGTGGAGCAGTGGAAACGTGTTCTGTGGAGTGATGAATCACGCTTTTTCTGTTTGGCAGTCAGATGGGCGAGTCTGGGTTTGGTGGATGCCGGGAGAACGTTATATTTGGACAACGCTATGCTTTCAACTTTGTGGCAACAGTTTGGGGAAGACCCTTTTCTATTCCAACATGACTGTGCCCCAGTGCACAAAGCAAGGACTACAAAGACATGGTTTGATGAGTCCGGTGTGGAAGAACCTGACTGGCCTATACAGAGCCCTGACCTCAACCCCATCGCACACCTTGGGGATGAACTGGAACAGAGATTGCGAGCCAGACCTTCTTGTCCACCATCAGTGTCTGACCTCATAAATGCTCTACAGAATGAATGGGCACAAATTCCCACTGAAACACTCCAACATCTTGTGGAAAGCCTTCTAAGAAGAGTGGAAGCTGTTATCACTGCAAAAGGGGGACCAACTCCATATTAAAGTGTATGTATTTTAATACAATGTCAGTACAGTCCCCGTTGGTGTAATGGTCTAGCATCTAAATACTTTTGTCCATATAGTGTATATTAGATAACTAAAAATCCACAAATCAATGAAAAAAAAAAAATCACAAAGACACAAGTACTAAAACATATCCGTTACTCCCCTAATAGTTCTCTCAGTGCAAATAATGGTACTCTAAAATAGCAGGTCGATTGACAATAGTGAATAAATAAACTGGTAAAGACATATTAATCTTTCAACCAAGGTAAACAGAGTCCAGTGTAGAAAGTAATCAATCCCAGATAAATAATGGACACCAAAAACACACAGGTGATAATTACCCACTCCTGGGGATCTCGCTCCGCTGTCCTGTATTCAAAATCCCGCTATTACAAAACACTTATTTTGGAATAAAAGGATCCTGTCCGGAAACTTGTCCGCCAATAAAGTATCATCATCATAGACATTTATATATCGCCACTGTATTCTGTAGCGCTTTAACAAAACAATACTGGGCAATACAGAGAGAAAAGTAAGACGATCTGCTCATAAGCTTACAATCTATGGGACAATAAGAGTCTGATACACGAGGGTAAGTGCTACATACAACGTACTGGTCCAGCCAGATTGTAATGGTAAAAAACTACTTATGTGATCAGTCAAACTGCAATGTTGGTCAGAGGGTTGTTGTCTTGTGTGAGCTGTGTAGAGGGTGGTAATAGGGTAACCTATGAAGATTAAGATGGTGGTTGAGGAATATTATAAGCTTGTCTGAAGAGGTGGGTTTTCAGAAACGCTTGAAGGTTTAAAGACTAGAGGAAAGTCTTACTGTGCGAGGGAGGGAAATCCACAAAGTGGGTGCAGCCCGAAAAAAGTCCTGTAACCGGGAATGGGAGGAAGTGATGAGAGTAAAAGAGACTCAGATCTTGTGCCGAGATGGGAAATATTTTGAGCTTAATTTGAGATTAATCACTCATACGTCTCCAAAAATGTGGAATACAATTTCCAACCTTTATACAATAATCACAGCAGCAGATGTCGGTACCGATAATTTATGTGGAATAAACCTAGCTTGTCTGAGGACCAGAGATATAAATTCGAAGCAATGGATACTCAGCTGCCGTATAAGTCCTACAACTCCTGTCTAGAACGTTATATAGTTCAGCACCAAGAGCCTGACGTCTCCTCCTGTGACCTGTAGTCGGAAATAACCAACTCCTGGGACCAGATGTCGAATCACTAATACGGGGGCACTATTATAAGGAGAAGGGGATGCCTTAAGGTGGCAACGCCTCTCCTGTAAGATTTCGGTTCAAATATCCATGATTTAGACCTTCTTTGGAGCCTCATTTACAGACTTTCTGGGAAAAAAAACAGCAGCTAAACTTGCAAAAGAAGAAATGTAATTATGGGAGTATAATTAAATATAAACACACACACATTATAAAATATAATTATAGATGGTCTCGCTCTCTGGTAGAAACCTCTACAGTCCCTGCAGACTTTGTATCCAGGTCAAGAAAACCACAGACCGCTTCCTACGAGGTTTTGCTGATGCAGAACATCCATTATAAAAAGGAATTTCACAGACATATATAGTGACAGGAATAGGGTATGACCAGAACTTGACCTGTATGACGGATGTGTATATGCAAACCGTCCCGTCACACTTTTCCAATCTGCATTACTTCCATTTACAGCCAAGAGGTCGGTCTATGCAGCTTTTCAAATATATAGTGGAATTAAAAATATATGGAAGAAATGCGTGCGGATATATGGGCGAAGGAAATACTACGGGAACGGAATTCCATTGTTTTATTTAAAAGTGCTAATAAATACAATATACAAATCCATACAATGAGGAATTTTGTGTAATCCATGAAGGTCTATAAAGCTATTGCAATATTTCGCCTGTTTTCATTAATGAAACTTAAATTGTTTCTTCTCCCCCTTCCGGAATCCCCGTTCACTTTCTGCCGGCACACAACCTCATTAGCATGCTGACACTGAGGGAGGGGCATGTCAGAGCTGTCAATCATGTTCTCGTCCCCACCCCTTACATCAAAGGGAGTACACCTGCAGCCAATCACAAGCATACGCCCTCATTCGGATATGAATGTGTAGCACGCTTAGAAAGGAGTGTGTTTGCTGGGACTCTTATGGAGAGGGGGGGGGGGGGGGGGAGGCACATGACTTGTAGCGTTTCTATGAAGTGCTGCGGCATACCAACGATGCTAGGTTGAACCTAGAAGTGATCTACGTCTCACACATACAGTAACGGCTTCCCCTGATACATACATTTTTAGAAATGGGTGCATGAGAGGTCTTCACCTTTACCCGTAGAGAGCGATGTTCTCACAGGTACTCAGATGCCCCCAAGACTTAAACTCAGTGTAGTAAAAGTTTATCTTTGGCAGCAGGTAGCGACGAGGTAGAGAGACTGAAAGAATAGTAAACCAGTATTCAGAGGGTAAACCAGTACATATGCAAATGGCCAAAGGCAGACGGTACAAAGAGATACCAAGGTCAGGCAAGAAGGTCAGGGCGGGCAGCAGACAAGGAGTATCCAGAGACAAGGTCAGGCAAACGTTAATCAGCCAGTCACCCCCCGAACACAGCGCCCGGCTACCTGGCGGGACAGAGAATCAGTGCGAGTCACATGCAGCGCAGCAGCTCATAACACAAAATTCCTGCACCCACCTTGTAGTCCTCTATAGTCTTCTTATATGTTACTGTACTGTATTTGCGAGGGGTAGATAGGGCACACATGCCTAACAGCATGCAAAATATCTGTATTGCCCCTCCTCATACCCCTCTGTCGTGGCCACAATGATAGCCACCCCGATATAGCTCTCCGAGAGCGGCCCTCTTTGGCTTTCGGTCCAATGTCTCCTCGGAGCACACTGAGGAGACTGTGCCGCAGTCGGACTACCTTCATGTATTTAAAAATGCACGAGGCTAAAAACTTTGAGGTTGACAGTCAATCATCCTTACTTTCTAGCACTCAGTCAACTGGGGATTCGGGTAGGGCGACCCATTTACTTCTGCCTTGCCTTATAAAGACTGGCCATGGGTCCTAGCATCCGCTCAACATTATCCTCTACAATTCCTGTGCTGCCAAATATTTTTCCACAAAAGCCAAGCTGCGGTTCCAGGTAGTTCCATAGCCCAGATAATGCCCCCACATCTAGCAATCGACAAACACTTTCCATGAAGATGTGGTTGTTCAGGGACTACATCGAACCAAGACCGTGGTTGGTCATCGGCCAATACATTTTCCATCCAGTTTGACAAACATATCTCCCCAATCGTTCATTACTGGTCAGGATTTTAATTTGGGAGCCACACAAAGCAATGCCAAGCCAATGTTCTCTTGTCCTTCAGACACAAAGGGGGGTATTCAATTGTTAGCGTTAAAGGAAAAAAACGAGCGCTCAAAAAATATTAACCGTTTATACGGTAATATTGCGCGAGAAAAGCGTTAACACGGTAGTTTACTCGCGGAATTTCAGCTCGTCACTCAGGGAGCGGCGAGCTGAAATTCCGCGAGTAATTACCGTATTAACGCCAAGATTTTTTGAGCGCTCGTTTTTTTCCGTTAACGCTAACAATTGAATACCCCCCCAAAGAAGGAGAATGAGATATACAAATGTTGGGAAGTCGCCTATAACAATAAAAGGGGGAGTCATATCTATATATACCAATTATGTAACTATATTCACACGAGTCCCTCTATTAGTTGCCCAGGTTTGTAATTAATATCGAAGTTTCAAGAGATGACATCAGATACCAGAGAAGGAACTCCCAGCATTGCACATTTGTTAAGAAACTCTTCTCTTTAACAGACAGGAAGGTTATGATAGTACAGATATTACACATGTAAAACACCAAGTACCCCCCCACCTCCCCCACCAAACAAATAATAATGTATTCTAGATAAACAGATTGAGGGATCCTTGCAAGTGGCCAGGGAAAGAAAAGAAGATTCAGTGTAGTCTCTGGGGACATATTAAGTGTTGTAATGCAGTAGTGGTGAGTAGAGGACAGCCTACAGCACACTTTGCCCTTAGCATACAGGGGCTGCTTTCTGTATTGCAAAATGGAAGCAGCCATTTTGTGCAATAAAATCTGTATACAGCCTATCAAGTTTAAGAGGCACTGGCTCAGTGATGCCACTAGCCCCTGGTGTATTGGTTCAGCAAACACAATGGCTGCCTACACAGTAAATAGCCAACAGGTATATTTTAGGTTTTGTGACCTTGAATTCATTACTAGAATACCACATACACCGATCAGCTACAGGTATAAAACCACCTGCCTAATATTGTGTCCCTCTCGTACCACCAAAACAGCTCTGACCCGTCGGGGCCTGGACTCCACCTCTGAAGGTGTCCTCTGGTATCTGGCACCAAGACGTTAGCAGCAGATCCTTTAAATCCTGTTGCGAGTAACGGCCTCCAGGACTCAGCCTTGTTTTCCCAGCACATCCGACAGATGCTCAATCGGATCGAGATCTGGAGAATTTAAAGTCTAAGTCAAGACCTTGAACTCTTTGTCATGTTCCTCAAACCATTCGTAGACAATTTTTGCAGTGTGGCAGAGCGCTTTCTCTGCCATCAGGGAATACCGCTGCCATGAAGGGGTGTACTTGGTCTGCAACAATGTTTAGGTAGATGGTACGTGTCAATGTAACATCCACATGAATACCAGGACCCAAGGTTTCCCAGCAGAACATTGCCCAGAGCATCACACTGCCTCCGCCACCTTGCCTTCTTCCCATAGTGTATCCTGGTGCTATCTCTTCCCCAGTTAAACGACACACATACACCTGGCCGTCCACATGATGTAAACGACAACGTGATTCATCAGACCAGACCACCTTCTTCCATTACTCCATGGTCCAGTTCTGGCGCTCACGTGCCCATTGTAGGCGTGCAATAAGCCTTGTGCACCCATGATCCTGTCATTGGTTCACCGGTTGTCCTTTCTTGGACCACTTTTGGTAGGTACTAACCCCAGCATACTGAGAACACCCCACAAGACCTGCTGTTCTGGAGATTCTCTGACCCAGTCATCTAGTCATCCCAATTTGACCCTTGTCAAAGTCTCTCAGATCCTTACACTTGCCCATTTTTTCCTGCTTCAAACACATCAACTTCAAGAACTGGCTGTTCACTCTCTGCCTAATATATCCCACCTCTTGACAGGTGTCATTGGAACGAGATAATCAATGTTATTCACTTCACCTGTCAGTGATTTATATGTTGTGGCTGATCGGTGTATAGTATTATAGTACTGTATCCAATCAATATTGTGTTGTAAAAATAGGCATCCAGATGATTCAATGTCACTTAGACGGTCACGGATCCCATGACTACAATAAAGAGGATTTCAATTGATCATCATCATCCGTTTCAGCATCAATTAGTGACGCAGCAAAATCTCGGCCAAAGCTTCATTCACTGAGGAAAACTCTGCCATTAATACTCTGTCACAAAGACATTATTGTGTAAGCCAGACCACACACCACCACTCTAGCTGCAATGTTATCATTTATAAAATAACCTAAAACTTTCATGTGCTTCTATGGGGACTATAACGAAAAAAGTATTCACCCCCTTTGACATACATATATGATGTGGAATTAAAATACCATTCCAGAACCTGGCGACACTTGCCCTTTAAAAATTAGCTTTGCTTTTATGCACAATTTATTAGATGCTCTTTTGTTTTATGCAGAGATTAGATGTTCTTTGGAAGTGAACAGGTACTTAATGGGAACTGTCTGGGAAGGATTTATTGGGAATTTAGGAGCGGTTCAGATTATTCAGCAGCCGGAAAATCTACCCCACCTATTTATATCTAGAACAGTGCCAGCCCAGCCTGGAAGCACGCGGAGGCGCTCGATAAAGATCCTGGCAAGGAATTCGCCACCGATCTCTGCTCACATCTGGTAAAAATACAAATCCCCAAAAACACGGAAAGTGATTCAGACCTTGAAATATTTGTCAAAACAGCAATTTCAAAGGGGGGAGAATATTGGGCGATTCACGTTACTGCTGCTCATTTCTACCCACGATCATGTGTTATTTCTGGTCTGCTCGGAACAGAAAGAGAGAGAAAGTGTTTCTCAGTGCGAGGGTCAGACACAGAGTCACGAGCAGATTAGTGTAATGCACTGACAGATTCATGAGCGAGAGCTCTCTGATCCCAGAACAGGCCTCTGGTTACAAACCGCAAAGGATCCTGGGAGACAAAACTTTCCTTTCCATATTCTTTATGGGAAGGGGAGGGGGGATCTTGTAATAAACGTCAGGCACAAAATTTCTCCACGCCGCACATGTATAGAAAGAATAGCATTTCCTAAATGGAGGAATAAAAACATTAAAACGACATTTAAATGTATCTGTGTGTGTCAGCTTATTAGCAAATGGACAACCTATTCCTCCCGTGCCGAATATTATACTTACAGATGTAAACACAAATCATTCAAAACAATTCTATAACGCTACGGAATAGGCTGGCGCTATATTAATAAATGTTGATGATGTAAACACACAACAACCAGATAGAGCGGTTCTAGGAACGCGGTTCTGAAATTGAAGCAGCGAAAGGTCACAATCAGGCCGAAATAAAAAGATACTCAGTCGTACCACCCTATTTATAGCATCACGTTTACACACTGTCCGCACGGCGTCAGCTCTATAAACCAAACACAGATTCCTTTCCTGAATATTTGGAACCGTCGCTAAATATAGCGCAGTCCTGGCTCCGTCTGGAATATATCAAACAAAATAAAAATACATGAAAATAATCCACGATGGGATCACCAGCGTGTAGATTAAAATAATACAGCTTTGGGAAGAGATGAGGCGAGTCTCAAAAACATGGTCTGAGATGCAGGGAAACATCTGCCAGCCCACACAGTAACGCACTTATCGTAGTTAAGAAAATACCTGCGACATTATTATTATACAGCCATCCATTAATATTGACATTTAACAGATACAAAAAGGAAATGATTGCATTTAAACTAGCTACACGTCCAGATTACTTCCCCTGCAAATTATTGGGCCATAATTCTGTGTGTGTCCTCTACGATAGCCTTCCATGGACTGCTCCAAGGACTCCGTTCTCGCTGTGTCACGGACATACAGAATTCCTGCAACAGTCATGATGCAGATTGTGACTCAGACAGGACAATTTCCTTTCCTCTAGGCCTATCTGATGAAACGTTACTGTAACTTGTCTCTGCAAGAAGGGGGAAGACGGCATTTGCAAAGAAAAGGATCGTCTGCCAATACATTAAAAAAAAATACGCCGTAAAGAGGCACCGAGCGGGTGAGATCTGCGTAGACTTGTTGGGTTCATAGTTTGCTGTGGAATTTCTCAGGAAGCTGTGAAGATACATTTGGCCTTGGTCAACACTGACAGCTGCACCAGACACAGAGATTTGGGATGGGCAAAGGATCACTGAAGCCTCCAGCCACTTCCCAGAATCCTTTGCCAAGGAGACAACTTGCTATAATCAATGCAAATTATAAACCTCTTTTTATTTCCACCAGGACTAAACCGTTGTATTAAAAAAAAATCATTTTAGATCTTATTTGAACTTGTATGGGTAAATAAGCATTTACTGGTTCTTCAGATAAGCAGAGACCAATCTGACTTAATGGCTGGTAAAATGTTGGAGTTGACCGCAGACAGGAATTTGTGCCCATGTGTGGGCAAATGCAACAGTAATTATACAGTTTGGTCTGGTTGATGAATGCTCGGTCACTTCTGAACAATGATTACCAGTTGTGTGCGTATAAGGATGGCCACGCACATTTATACCAGTGGTCAGGGAACAGGGGTAAATTACCCCAAATGGGGTAAAAATTACGGATTCACATACTGCCAGTTGGATTGTAGACCCCTTTAAATGTGAAATTGCTGTTGTACAAGAAGAGCCTCAAGGGTTGGCAGAGGCACTTCCTGAGCTCCGATGCAATAATGTAGCACGTATTGCATTTGAAAACAAAACAGATCTGTCATATTTTAGGATGTCAACAGCTGCAAAGGCATCAAAATTGCACATGAGGAGTCAGTCAAAAAGTTCCTGCCTTTTGCAACAACCTACCTTTACGAACAAGGATTTTCCACTCTAACGATCATAAAAACAAAGCAGAGAAATCGATTGGACGCTGAAGACTGTATCCAATTTTGCTCTGACATCAAAATGCTCCAATATTGATGCGCTCGTATAAAAAATGAAGCAACATCATTTCTCCAAAACCTGAAGTTTTGAAGTTAAAGCTTTCAAAGAAATTTTGAATAGATTCAATAAAATTTTATATTCCAATATTTAATAATATATGATTTCCTTCCTTTCAAATCAAGGGGGTAACGTCGGCGTATCTAAATATATTTTGGGGTAAAAGGTAAAAAAGAAGTTCCCTGACCCCTGATTTATACAGTGACTATATGTTCTGCAGCGCTTTACAACAGACTTGCTAATTAGGCCCCAAAATACCCAGATATCTGGACCATGGACTAACCAGGATTGTTTTTACTTGTAGTTTTGACTCCACACAGGACGAGGTTGAGTAATTTGGTTGAAAATGTCCAAATCAGCCAAACTAATTGTGCCATGCGCGGTTAGCCTATAGGGCCACTAAAACTAAAATTTACCCCCCCCCCCCCAATACAAACCAAGAAGGTAAAATACACTAACCCACCGTTCAACTGCTGCGCCGTTATAAAGTAATACCTCTCCCAACTCAATTACAGACAACTGAAACTCCTATCACATCTTTAGGACCACGTTCAAATGGGATATAATGCAGGTTAAAAAGAGCCGATTCAGCCCACATTGGGCATTTCTGCAAAGCAAGTCTGCCCATCTGCTAGTCACAGTCCGCCTACTTCAACAGAGAAGCCCGTCCCTCCCCAGCATGAACCCAGGTTACGTCTAACAGGCGGATAGCCAATCTGGATGAGATTCAGTTGTTTTTCATAGTGATCTAGCGGCCAGATAACCACTGAAATACACAGCCGATAGCAGTCATCTTCTTACCCAGGTCACAGGCGTGCCCAATAATCACCCAACCTCAAAGATCTCGATTTTCAGCATCAACGCATTAAAAGCGGACACACGTTGCTATATCCAGCTAACCGCAGAATAATACAATGAGTGGGGCACCTTTACCTGTATACAAATGTCACGGCTGGGGCAGCACGGTGGCTCAGTGGTTAGCACTTCTAACTCACAGCACTGGAGTCATGAGTTCAATTCCTGGCCATGGCCTTATCTGTGAGGAGTTTGTATGTTCACCCCGTGTTTGCGTGGGTTTCCTCCAGGTGCTCTGGTTTCCTCCCACACTCCAAAAACATGCTGGTAGGTTAATTGGCTGCTATCAAATTGACCCTAGTCTCTTTTTCTGTGTGTGTATGTTAGGGAATTTAGACTGTAAGCTCCAATGGGGCAGGGACTGATGTGAGTGAGTTCTCTGTACAGCGCTGTGGAATTAGTGGCGCTATATAAATAGATGATGATGATGATGATGATGATGACCAGATCAGAGGAGTCAAGTAAACATTTAGAAAAACATCTATATGGCTCCGTTATACGTTTCTCTGTCAGAACTGCAGCTTGTAGGAAGCCCTCTGCCAGGTCCCATTATACCAGAGTGTTAGCAGCTCACAGGCCAGGAAATGTTTCCTGCAGCTTTATAGACGACTTTACGTGTCATGTGCGATCTCCTCTCTCCACTATTTATCCAGCTGCCTGGAAAATCTCACCGTCCCTGAGGAACGCAGCCCTGTCGGGCAGCCGGATAGTATTAAACGGTTTATGTATGTATGTGTGTATGTGTGTATGTATGTGTGTATGTGTGTATGTGTGTATGTATGTATGTATGTATGTGTGTATGTGTGTATGTATGCATGTGTGTATGTATGCATGTGTGTATGTATGTATGTATGTATGTATGTGTGTATGTATGTGTGTGTGTATGTATGTGTGTGTGTATGTATGTGTGTGTATGTATGTATGTATGTATGTATGTATGTGTGTATGTGTGTATGTGTGTATGTGTGTATGTGTGTATGTATGTATGACTGTATGTATGTATGTATGTATGTATGTATGTATGTATGACTGTATGTATGTGTGTATGTATGTATGTATGACTGTATGTATGACTGTATGTATGACTGTATGTATGACTGTATGTATGACTGTGTGTATGTATGTATGTATGTATGTATGTATGTATGTATGTATGTATGTATGTATGTATGTATGTATGTATGTATGTATGATGGGACGTGAGCTCAGCCCGACCTCGGGGAAAGGCAAAACAAAAACAATCTCCGGAGTCGATAGTCAGAGGGTCTTATTAATCAACATGGTGCAAAGAGCAACGCCGTGCTGTAACCCATAGCAACCAGATGTCAACAGAGTGCTTCGAATTGATATACAATTGGTTGCTATGGGTTACAGCTCATTTCTATTTGCACCATGTTAATAAACAAGCCAAGTCATACTTTCCTAGTCTCCAGGAATGTCCGGGAGACACCTGAATTTTGCGTAGTCTTCCATAGGCAAACTGAGGGGGGAGGGGTTCCTAGTGCCTGGAAACCCCCCTTCAAGCCTGGGGCACTGTATAATTGAGGTGGCTGGACCCTGCCCCCACTTCACACGGCTGCTTGAAAAGGGAGAGCTGCGTGCCCCTAACAGTAGTGCACTCAGCATTGCCCATGTATATTATTGGGATAGGAAGAGTTGGAGAGCAGCCAAGCACAGTCTAAAATTATAGCCACGCCCCCATACATGCTGGTCACGCCCACTGGCGGCGTGGTGTGGAAACTCCCCTCTACAAATCCTGCGTTTGCCCGTCTCCCAGACAGCAGGCCATTCTCGCACTTCCAGCCCACTTCCTGGTGAAATGGAGAATGGGTACCGGGCCACAATGGCGCGATTTGCATAATTTTGGCCCCTCCCCTGTGGCGCAATGACACAATAAAGGCTTAGTGCCAAGATTACGTGAACTGCAGCCCCACAACAGTACCAGCTGTACATTTACTGGGCCCTCGTGCCTCAAGAGAGGTCACAAGTACCTGACGAAACTGTAGGCAAAGCATTGATTCAGCGAACAACATGGCCGCCTTGACAACACGTGGGCAACGGCTCACATCAGACCCCTCAAACACAACCAAAGCAGTGTGTTCAGCAGCAAAACATGGCTGATCTTGTGAGCGAGTCGGGTCTAGCCTTTCAAGGGATACATTCCAGGCAACACACTGAGCCCTGTCACAATAAATAAACCAGACTAAAATAGACTGTGCAGCCATTGATCTGTTTCCTCCCTCTGCCTGCTGCAGAGATCAGATAGAGAAAAATACAGAAACATTGCTGGCTGCACAATTAACGTCTACCAAGGCAGAGAAAATAAAAGGATTGTTTTCTTTACATCTGCAAACCTGTCTCCGTGGCCTTTCCTGACACATGAAAGGACCCCACCACTTCCTGCTGCAAGAGAACATTGCAGATCACTCAGGTAAGGCCTAGATCACCCTCCGCTTATCAAAGGTCTACCACCACCCACATATAATCATTGGGCACAAGAAATAAAAGGCTGTTTGGACGATGATTTACAGCATTACTAAATCACTTCGGACGAATTAGCAGCCTAAGAGAACCAAAAAATAAAATTGATTTTTCATTTTCCTACAACAGTTTTACTGCATTATTCACCAGTATAGCAATACATTCCTATGATGAGAATAGGTCATTCGAGAATAATTTCAAAGTGTTAGCTACAACAAATCACTCACTGCACACTGCCATATTTCTGTGAAAGTCTATCCAAGTGACCACCTTGGATCAATAAATCCACAAAAAAATCCTATAGCAGATTGATTACTACTGTGTGGTCATCTTTATCAAACAGACTATCATTTTGCTAGCATAGAATATTTACAGTATATGTCATTTGTGGATTTATATCCAATTCGAACTAACAACATTGCCAACTTTCTGGAAAAATTAATCTGGACTTCATTAATAGAGTGTTATAAAACTTGTCTTTTACATGAGTTCTCTACAAAAGGTGTCGATGTTTGCCAACTCCTCTAGCCACCCACCCTAATAGTCTAGGTTTTAAGGAAATCCGCACCTGGGTAAAGGTGACTTAATTAACTTCTCAATCATTTTGATTCAAGCACCTGTGCTCAAACATGGACATCCTTAAAACCTGGATTGTTAGGCGAGTTTCAGGCTGTGTATAAGAACTTTTGCACTATGCACTCAGATCTGCTCACAGAGAACCAGTCATTCATTATCCTGTGTTCTTACCATCAGACGATCCCCTCTCACTATCCAAGATGTGCGATTTTTAAACCAACCCTTAAGGAGACAGGGTTACAAAATACCTCATTGCACAATATCAGGCTGCAGAGATGTGCTGAGCAATCATGGGATAGAGATCAGAATGTCAACAAACACATCAGTATTGTCACCAGCCAGCACAGGAGCCATTATTGTTCCTCTAGGACACACACTGCCAAATCTGCAGATTTATAACAAATTTATTATTACAGACACAAATTGAAGTGGCTTCGTTTGTAACAAGTGATCCTTACCATGGACCTGACACCCCTGCACAGTGCGGGCAGACGTTATTTAATAACCACGGGAGGGGAGACGATGAACTATACGGCTTAGATGCACATAAATATTGGTTCCTCCCAAAACATGGCAGCCCCCACTGTGTAGAGTTTTCAGGTACACTTTAAATATACGTAAGCTCTTGTTTTCAGTGACTGCTAAGCTCTCCATTCCTTATGTTAAAATATTATTACAGCTTGGCATTTTTAGAGGCACACTTTTATTTGGCACAATGTTGTGGTAGTTCCCCCCCCCCCCCCCCCATCAGTCTGCTACTCTATCAAGAAACTTAGGTCATACCAGCCACCATATTGCGAGTGGAAGTCCCCTGTTTAACCCCCATAAAATACACCTATTCAGCAATATGCATATTGCACTATTTCTCCATTTCAGGGAAAGGGATATAGGACAATACTTGCACATACTATAGGTAAGGGCTGGTAACCCATAGTGCTCCAAGTATTGGGGAACTACAAGTCCCAAACTGGCTGGGCTGCCAAACTGAATAGTGGTTAGTTCAGGCAGCCCAGCCAGTCTGGGACTTATAGTTCCCCAATTACTAGAGCGCTATGGGTATAGTTCATTGTCTCCTCTCCTGTGTCTAACGCCAGCGATCCATCTTTCTGGATTGGTTGGCGCTAGATTACCTATTGCTGCTGGATAAACGTAGCCTTGGTTAGTGGGTACTTACTGGTTCCTCAGCGAGTGGCCCTCTTGGAGTACCCCCTGCAGAGGTACGCCCACCTGCCCCAGGAACTGGTCCATGCCAATCAGAGCGCGGTGCATGACCATCAGCTTAAGCTCGCAGTTCTCCCCCCTCTCGATGGCTCCAGGGGAGAGTTCGAAGGAACATTCCTCTTTCCATTCCGGAGAGCCGGGGGTCTTCTCCACCACGGAGGTGCTGTACTTCTCCCGGCCCACCTGGATCAGCGTGTAGGCATCACTGGTGCCATGCTTCCCCTTGGCACGTAAGCCTCTGGCTTGTAGGATGGTCACCTGGACGTGGGTGGGGATCCAGCCCAATTCGGGCTCCGGCCGGAGAAACATCAGGCTGAGGGATGGGTACACCAGCAGCAGGAATCACATATACCTACAGCAGGAGAGAGGGGTAATGAGAGGCACATACTAATAATATATCCATGAGGCCTAAGACCCACCACTGCCCAATGCACCTCTATGGGAGATTCACCAGCTGTCTCCTATCCCTGCACTGCAGACTCTGCATGGACAACACCTAGTACAGGGAATACCTTGTGTAATGCAGACATGCGTACAGCACTGACCTGGAATGTCTCTAATTATCCGCTGTCCCCACTAATGATGCAGTAATTCCCCCGCCTGCAAATTAAATTTTGTGCTGAGATAACAGCTGTTCTTACATGGAGGGAGTTCCCGGGTCACAGGGTCCGCAGCAGACACTCAGGGGGTCCGTGTCCCGGGCAGGGGGTGAGACCAGGCGGGTCCTGCAGCTGTGCTGCAAAGTAACTTTGTTATGTGTGTGCTGGAGAGGAGGGTGTGAGGGGGGAGGAGCAGCCCGGAGCCCCTGCAGCACTGGCTGAGCCAGGAGAGGACGGCTGCAGTCTGTACAGAGCAACACAGCTCTGCTCCAGACACTACACCTCTCCTCTCCTCCTGTCTCCCCCAGATATTGCACCTCCCATCTCCCCTCTCTCTCCCCCAGACACTACACCTCTCTTTTCTTCTGTCTCCCCCAGATATTGCACCTCTCTTTCTTCCCTCCTGTCTCCCCCAGATATTGCACCTCTCTTTCTTCCCTCCTGTCTCCCCCAGATATTGCACCTCTCTTTCTTCCCTCCTGTCTCCCCCAGACACTGCACCCCTCTTCCTCACCTCTCTCTCCCCCAGACATTGCACCCCTCCTCCTGTTCCCCTCTCTTTCCCCCAGACATTGCACCCCTCCTCCTCCCCTCTGTCTCCGCCAGACATTGCACCCCTCCTCCTCCCCTAGACATTGCACCCCCCCCCTCCTGTCTCCCCCAGACATTGCACCCCTCCTCCTCCCCTCTCTCTCCCCCAGACATTGCACCCCTCCTCCTCCCCTAGACATTGCACCCCCATTCCTCCTCCTCCCCCAGACATTGCACCCCTCCTCCTCCCCTCTCTCTCCCCCAGACATTGCACCCCTCCTCCTCCCCTAGACATTGCACCCCCATTCCTCCTCCTCCCCCAGACATTGCACCCCTCCTCCTGTTCCCCTCTCTCTCCCCCAGACATTGCACCCCTCCTCCTCCCCCAGACATTGCACCCCCCTCCTCCTCCTCCCCCAGACATTGCACCCCTCCTCCTGTTCCCCTCTCTCTCCCCCAGACATTGCACCCCTCCTCCTGTTCCCCTCTCTCTCCCCCAGACATTGCACCCCTCCTCCTCTTCCAGACATTGCACCCCTCCTCCTTCCCCAGACATTGCACCCCTCCTCCTCCCCCAGACATTGCACCCCTTCTCCTCCTGTCTCCCCCAGACATTGCACCTCTTCTCCTGTCTCCCCCAGACACATCTCTCTTCCTCTCTCTGTCTCCCCAGGCACTAGACCTCTCCTCGCCCCCTCTAGTTGCTTTAGCTGTGCGCTCCCCCCCAGTCACTTCACCTGTGTGTGTTGTCCCCCCTTGCCCTCTGTTCCCATTGTGTGTACCTGCAAAGCCACTAAACCTCTGTTGTGTGACCGGCTCTATGTGACCATTCCTGGGGCTCGGTTGACAGTAATTACCTGGGGAGAGCTCCAGAGTCTCCTCATACACTGACTATGACATGATCTGTTCTGTATCACCTGTCACTCAGAGAGGGAGAGACAGGTGGGCTCATGTAATCTTTATTCACAGAACGTTAGACTCTGATGGATTATTACTTAGAATTGTGTTTGAAGCCATTGTTCTCATATAAAACAAGTGATACTGTGCAGCTGCCTGTACATTGGCTGAACTACCATTGGTGCAGAAGGAGCCGTGCATCGGGGCCCAGGGGGATAACGGGGCCCGCTGCATGGGAAGCTAGTGAGCTGCGGGCCCCAGTTCCCTCCTCCCCGCTTCCCTGCACCGGGGCCCACAGCTTACTAGTTTCTCCTCTGTGTCTATACATACAGAATCACAGCAGATACTGAGAATTACATCCAGTATACAGAACAAGAGAAGTGATACTGTGCAACTGTCTATACATACAGAATCAGAGCAGATAGTGAGAATTACCTCCAGTATACAGAACAAGAGAAGTGATACTGTGTAGTTGTCCACACATTCAGCATAAGAACACATGATGAGAATTGCATCCAGCATATGGCGTAAGACAAGTCATGGTATACCGCTGACTGGTAATAAAAGTAAAGAAACAAGGACACAGCAAGTAACCCTGTATGGAGTTATGGAAGTGGCCGCATGGGGAGATGTCTCTGTCACAGCACTGTAACCCCATCTACACTGATCTACAGCTACAACATGTGAAACTGATCTGGGAGCAGCCTGTACTTGCTGACTGAACATTAACTCCCTGAACTAGGCCGGATAAGTTGCATTTTCTGTATGGGAGGTTAGAGGGTAAGAAGAGTCTAGTAACATACAGCCCTCGTTCCACAGACACCTTCCACCTCGGCTGCTCCTGCAGACGTTGTACTTTCTGTCCTTCCCCAGTTGTCACTCACAGCTCCCAGCACGAGCGCAGCAGGGTTCTGGGGAAAAGCAGATTCAGCGCTCGGAGGCTGGGTGAGATCTCTCTCTAGTATTATTGTTCTTCTGAAATTCCCACCTCGCCCCATGGCAGGAACTGTCCTGGACATGTCTAAACCCCACTGACTGATGATTCAACTGGGCTTATGCCTATGTTATAGGACCGTGCTGGGTGCTTACTCCGCGTTATAGGACTGTGCTGGGTGATTACTCCGCGTTATAGGACCGTGCTGGGTGATTACTCCGCGTTATAGGACTGTGCTGGGTGAATACTCCACGTTATAGGACTGTGCTGGGTGATTACTCCGTGTTATAGGACCGTGCTGGGTGCTTACTCCGCGTTATAGGACCGTGCTGGGTGATTACTCCGCGTTATAGGACCGTGCTGGGTGATTACTCCGCGTTATAGGACCGTGCTGGGGGATTACTCCGCATTATAGGACCGTGCTGGGTGATTACTCCGCGTTATAGGACCGTGCTGGGTGATTACTCCGCGTTATAGGACTGTGCTGGGTGATTACTCCACAGTATAGGACTGTGCTGGTGTTACTCCATGTTGTAGGACTGTGCTGGGTGATTACTCCGCGTTATAGGACTGTGCTGGTGTTACTCCATGTTGTAGGACTGTGCTGGGTGATTACTCCGCGTTATAGGACTGTGCTGGTGTTACTCCACAGTATAGGACTATGCTGGTGTTACTCCATGTTATAGGACTGTGCTGGGTGATTACTCCGCGTTATAGGACCGTGCTGGGTGATTACTCCACGTTATAGGACCGTGCTGGGTGATTACTCCGCGTTATAGGACCGTGCTGGGTGTTTACTCCGCGTTATAGGACTGTGCTGGGTGATTACTCCACAGTATAGGACTGTGCTGGTGTTACTCCATGTTGTAGGACTGTGCTGGGTAATTACTCCGCGTTATAGGACTGTGCTGGTGTTACTCCACAGTATAGGACTGTGCTGGTGTTACTCCATGTTATAGGACTGTGCTGGGTGATTATTCCGCGTTATAGGACTGTGCTGGTGTTACTCCACGTTATGGGACTGTACTGGATGATTACTCCACGTTATAGGATTGTGCTGGTGTTACTCCACAGTATAGGACTGTGCTGGTGTTACTCCATGTTATAGGACTGTGCTGGGTGATTACTCCGCGTTATAGGACTGTGCTGGGTGATTACTCCATGTTATAGGACTGTGCTGGGTGATTACTCCGCGTTATAGGACTGTGCTGGGTGATTACTCCACGTTATAGGACTGTGCTGGTGTTACTCCACAGTATAGGACTGTGCTGGGTGATTACTCCATGTTATAGGACTGTGCTGGGTGATTACTCCGCGTTATAGGACTGTGCTGGGTGACTACTCCACGTTATAGGACTGTGCTGGGTGATTACTCTGTGTTATAGACCTGTGCTGGGTGATTACTCCGCGTTATAGGACTGTGCTGGGTGATTACTCCGCTTTATCGGACCGTGCTGGGTGATTACCTTGCGTTATAGGACCGTGCTGGGTGATTACTCCGCGTTATAGGACCGTGCTGGGTGATTACTCCGCGTTCTAGTACCGTGCTGGGTGATTACTCCGCGTTCTAGGACTGTGCTCTAGGAGTGTGCTGGGTGATTACTCCGCATTCTAGGACTGTGCTGGGTGATAACTCCGCGTTCTAGGACTGTGCTGGGTGATTACTCCGCGTTCTAGGGCTGTGCTGGTGTTATTCCGCGTTATTGGACTGTGCTAGGTGATTACTCCGCGTTATAGGGCTGTGATGGGTGATTTCTCCGCATTATAGGACTGTGCTGGGTGACTACTATACGTTATAGGACTGTGCTGGGTGATTACTCCGTGTTATAGACCTGTGCTGGGTGATTACTCCGCGTTATAGGACTGTGCTGGGTGATTACTCCGCGTTAAAGGACCGTGCTGGGTGATTACTCCGCGTTCTAGGACCGTGCTGGGTGATTACTCCGCGTTATAGGACCATGCTGGGTGATTACGCCACATTATAGGACCATGCTGGGTGATTACTCCGCGTTATAGGACTGTGCTGGGTGATTATTTCGCGTTATAGGACTGTGCTGGTGTTACTCCACAGTATAGGACTGTGCTGGTGTTACTCCATGTTATAGGACTGTGCTGGGTGATTACTCCTCGTTATTAGTACTGTGCTGGGTGATTACTCCACGTTATAGGACTGTGCTGGTGTTACTCCATGTTATAGGACTGTGCTGTTTGATTACTCTGCGTTATAGGACTGTGCTGGGCGATTACTCCATGTTAAAGGACTGTGCTGGGTGATTACTCCGTGTTATAGGACTGTGCTGGGTGATTACTCCGCGTTATAGGACTGTGCTGGGGGATTACTCCGCGTTATAGGACTGTGCTGGGTGATTACTCCGCGTTATAGGACTGTGCTGGGTGATTACTCCGCGTTATAGGACTGTGCTGGGGGATTACTCTGCGTTATAGGGCTGTGCTGGGTGATTACTCCTCGTTATTAGTACTGTGCTGGGTGATTACTCCACGTTATAGGACTGTGCTGGTGTTACTCCATGTTACAGGACTGTGCTGGGTGATTACTCCTCGTTATTAGTACTGTGCTGGGTGATTACTCCACGTTATAGGACTGTGCTGGTGTTACTCCATGTTATAGGACTGTGCTGTTTGATTACTCTGCGTTATAGGACTGTGCTGGGCGATTACTCCATGTTAAAGGACTGTGCTGGGTGATTACTCCGTGTTATAGGACTGTGCTGGGTGATTACTCCGCGTTATAGGACTGTGCTGGGGGATTACTCCGCGTTATAGGACTGTGCTGGGTGATTACTCCGCGTTATAGGACTGTGCTGGGTGATTACTCCGCGTTATAGGACTGTGCTGGGGGATTACTCTGCGTTATAGGGCTGTGCTGGGTGATTACTCCGCGTTATAGGACCGTGCTGGGTGATTACTCCGCGTTATAGGACTTTGCTGGGTGATTACTCCGCGTTATAGGACTGTGCTGGGTGATTACTCCGCGTTATAGGACTGTGCTGGGGGATTACTCCGCGTTATAGGACTGTGCTGGGTGATTACTCCGCGTTATAGGACTGTGCTGGGTGATTACTCCGTGTTATAGGACTGTGCTGGGTGATTACTCCGCGTTATAGGACTGTGCTGGGGGATTACTCCGCGTTATAGGACTGTGCTGGGGGATTACTCCGCGTTATAGGGCTGTGCTGGGTGATTACTCCGCGTTATAGGGCTTTGCTGGGTGATTACTCCGCGTTATAGGACTGTGCTGGGTGATTACTCCGTGTTATAGGACTGTGCTGGGTGATTACTCTCTGTTATAGGATTGTGCTGGGTGATTACTCCGTGTTATAGGACTGTGCTGGGTGATTACTGGAAATCGCCTCCTCCCTTGGTATGGAATTCCATATCCTGACTACACTTACTGCGAAGAACCCTTCCCTTGACTTCATGCTCAGCAGCCTCTCCTGCACTCCCCAGCTTACTCTGGCAGCGCACATTCAGGTGCTATCATCATCATCATCATCATCATCAACATTTATTTATATAGCGCCTTCAAATTCCGTAGCGTTTTACAATTGAGAACAAACATTAATAAAACAATACTGGGTAATACATACAGACAGAGAGGTAAGAGAACCCTGCTCGCAAGCTTACAATCTATAGGACAATGGGAGTTTGATACACAAGGGTAAGTGCTACATCATATTGCACACTGGACCAGCTAGAATGCAACTGTAAAAGTATTGAGTGGGTTGTGTGATCAGTCACACAGCAATGTTGGTCAGAGAGTTGTTGTCTTGTGTTAGCTGTTTAACGGGTGGTAATAGGGTAATCTAGGGAGATTAAGATGGTGGTTGCAGAATATTATAAACTTGTCTGACGAGGTGGGTTTTCAGAGAACGCTTGAAGATATGAAGACCAGAGGAAAGTCTTACTGTGCGAATGAGGGAATTCCACAAAGTGGGTGCAGCCCGAAAAAAGTGCTGTAACCGAGAATGGGAGGATGTGATGAGAGTGGAAGAGAGATGCAGATGTTGTGCAGAACGGAGGTGTCGAGTTGGGAGATATTTTGAGACAAGTGAGGAGATGCCGGTGCAATTTTGTTGACGGCCTTGTATGTTAGTAGAAGAATTTTATATTGAATTCGTTGAAATACAGGCAACCAATGTAGAGACTGACAGAGTGGTTCAGCAGAGGAAGAACGGTTTGCAAGGAAAATCAATCTAGCTGCTGCGTGCATAATAGATTGTAAGGGTTCAAGTCTGACTTTGGGAAGACCAGTAAGGAGGAATTACAATAGTCGATGTGGGAGATGATGAGTGCATGAATTAAGGTTTTTGCGGTGTCTTGTGTGAGATATGTGCGTATTCTGGAAATGTTCTTTAGATGTATGTAACATGATTTAGATATGGAGTTGATGTGGGGAATAAATGATAGTTGTGAGTCAAGGATTACACCTAGGCAACGAACTTGTGGGGTGGGATTTATGGTCATTTTATCAACATAAATAGAAATGTCAGGCAAGAAGCTTCTGTTTTTGTGTGGGAATATTATTAATTCAGTTTTTGAAAGTTTGAGTTGGTGAGAAGACATCCAAGATGAAATGGCAGAAAGACAGTCAGTAACGCGAGACAACACAGATGGTGAAAGATCAGGAGAGGATAGATAGATTTGTGTATCATCTGCATAGAGATGATACTGAAATTCAAAGGAGCTTATTAGTTTTCCAAGAGAAGTGGTGTATATAGAGAATAGCAGAAGACCTAGGACTGAGCCTTGTGGTACTCCAACTGATAAAGGAAGCGGAGCAGAGGTGGATCCAGAGAAATTAACACTGAAAGAGCGATTAGATAGGTAGGATGAGAACCAGGATAGGACAGTGCCTTCAAGACCTAGGGATTGTAGCGTTTGTATGAGGAGAGAGTGGTCAACAGTGTCAAATGCAGCAGAGAGATCCAGGAGAATTAGAAGAGAGTAATGTTTTTTTCTTTTTGCTGTGAACATATCATTGACAACTTTGGTCAGCGCAGTCTCTGTGGAGTGTTGAGAGTGAAAGCCTGACTAAAGAGGATCCAATAGGTTGTTTGCTGTAAGAAAGTGTGTGAGGCGAGTGTAGGCAATTCTCTCGAGAAGCTTGGAGGGGCATGGGAGCTGAGAGATGGGGCGGTAATTTGCGAAAGAGTTTGGGTCACAATTTTGTTTTTTTTAAATGGGAGTAATCCCACCGCAGTCCAGCAGCAGCTCCACGCCAAAATCGGCTTCAGAGGTTGCAACCATAACAGCTTTATTTTGTAATCGGCAGTACAGATTATGTGGATATACTGTTCACCGGGTGGATGCTAATATTCATAGTGAGCTAAGGACACAGTCGGCCTGATAGTCACTCCTCTGCCGCAAGATTGTTACGTCTCACGGGAGACGTCTAGTAGTCAGTGTTGGCACAGGTCGTCCCAGGGCGCGGAGTTTAACGGACCCCCCGGTCTTCACCAAGAACCGCCGAAAGGCAGGATGGGTTTAGCTGCCGGAAGCCCGCAGGCAACTGCCCCTGGGTTACCCCCTGACGCAATATATGGGAAACCAGTAAATGGGAGATCCAGTGGACAGACTCTGTGGTGGTAAAGCTGAGCAGGATAATTAGCTGAGAATAAGAATTTAAGAATAAACTGTATAGATCTTTGTAGCTGGATCACTTATAAATAACTTATTGTATGTATTTAAATTAATAGCCCAGTGCGTCAATTTATATCTTTGCAAATGTACCAATTTTTGTATTGTTATGTATTTTTTATGGAAGCGTGTAGATTTCTAAGACAATATATCATGATTTGGTTTTGTGACTTTTCTAGAGGAAATCCGAATTAGGCTAATTAGACCTTTTCATCATTTTAAGCCTGTATGCACAGCAGGGGGCCGTTACCTGTTATCATGTTAAACAAACAACAATGTAGACAGCAAGTTTTCGGAAATCACAGATTAATGAAATTTTGTAAAAGTTTGAATTGCGCCAGCTCTAAGGTTAGAGGATATATTACATCCTAATGGTAATTATTGATTGTGATATATCAGACGTTGCGGTGCCAGCTGGAACAGGGGCTGGGTTACCACCTGTCCACATGAATGCCAGAATCTGTATAAAAGGAGCACTGTTTGACCATGTAATGTGTCTTCTGGAAAGATCACTAGTCCCATAAACTGGAGTGTAACTTTCCTTATAAGGGCTACTTGAGCAAATAAAACCACTGCTTCGAGAGCCTGCTTGATGACTACTTACCTGTGGCAATTCCTGTGACCTACAGCTTAGACCAATCTAATAGTTATCCGGCTGTTCTGAGGTTTGGACCCAGCACTCTAGTACCAATGCTGTTCCCACTACCTGCAGCTCTGGCCAGTGTGATAGGACGGGGCAACCATCCACAGCAACCCTAATCTAAAGGAAGAGGTCAGGGGTACCAGTCCAGGTGCCCAGCGAGGGGGTACCCTTGCAGCGAGTGATACCCAGAAGAACGCAGTTGTAGGTGGCGGCGAAGGAGCCTAGTGTTGGCAGCAGAAGCCCGGCCTACTGCGTGTAGAGGGATGCTGTTTGGGATACAGAAAGGGGACAGTGGCAAGGCAAGCCCACCCGGATCCCAGCAACACGGACAGGGCGGCATAGGAGGTCCATCTTGTCACAATCTTATAATAACTGCATTGTTAACAATAAGACACAAGGCATTACAACAGCATATGCCAACCAAATGCACAAGAATAACACCACAGTAATAGAATCTGTTAGGCAGCCGGCAGATACAAGTTTGTAATAGGAAGCTAGAGAGATGGATCGCGAGTGTCGTTGCGATGCAGTCGCACAAGTCCAACCACCGCACCCTGTGACGTCACACACTCCCAAGAGGCAATGCTCCTTACCGGTCCATCGGTTCCCTCATTGAGGCTCCCTCGGCTCAAGACTATAGAACTGGCAGTCTAATAGAGCGGCCCATCTAGGGTTGCTACACCACCCGGTGACACTCTCTAGTCCTCGGACCAGAGAACCGAAATACTATCCCCTGTGTGGCCACCTTGGGTCTTTGCAGCGACCCCCTCCCCCCTCCCCCATCGCCCCACAGTTGGGAATTTTCTTATTTTACATTTATATGTATTTTTTAACTGAAATGACCATTAAACATTTCCGCATAAGGGAAGGGGAACATAGAGGCAAATTTATCAACACGTCCCCAGTCCCAACAACAAGTAGGATCTGTTATCGCTGCTTATCGGCAGTATCCAGGAACAAACAGTGTAACAGAGGCAGCTGAGTGATACTCATCAGGAGTGATAAAAAAGAACTTACCGTTTCAACTGGTCAGTAACATTCGTTGTGTGAGTGCTTGAGACGTCTCACGCGTGCGCTGTGGAACCAAAGCTGAAATCTGGGCCTTCAATTCCCCTAATGTGAGAAAAGAATATATATATATATATATATATATATATATATATATATATATATATATTCTTTTTTTAAATAATTTTTTTGTTTACATTTAAAAGAAATACATTTTAAATATTGAATTTCAAATAATACTTTTTTCTTTAGGGCTAACGGCTACCATGATAAACCTGTAGAACAGAGGTCTTCACCTTAAGCATCCTCCTTTCCCGTAGAGCTGAGTGTGCTGACAGGTACTTGGATGCCCCCAGGTCCTAAGCTTGGCGTAGTAAAGGTTTATCTATAGCGGCCGTAGCGCAGCTGGAATAGGAGACAGAAGCCAAGTCTGGAGTAAGTGGTCAGTACCAAGCCGAGGTCAGGGTCTGAGGCAGGCAGAGGGGTCAGCCCAAAGGGTCAGGACTGGCAGCCGAGCAGGCAAGTCCAGTATTTAAGCAGAGGTCAGGGCAACAGGCAAGGTCCAAAGTTCAGGCAAGGGTCACAACAAGAGATCAATCAAAAGGTCAAAAGACAGACAGCAGATCTGCAAAGAACACAGGCAGTGAATGCTATAACCGGCAGACAGGCTAAGCCCTCCCTGCCTTATATACAGCAGGCAACCAATCAGGTCAGAAGAACACAGGCATAACACCATGGCTGCCTAATTAATGAGATCTGCACTCCTATTGCCCGAGAAGGATGAGCAAAAATTATGCTAATTGCGCACGCGCCCGACTGCCCATTTGCCGGGGACGCAGCGCTAACACTAAAAGACGAAGAACTGTAAGTGACGTCCCGGCTGTTACCATGACAGCTGGGAGGTGAAGGACACTGTCATTTTTAATGCTTTGGTTATGGTCATATTTTTGCAATGAACTTCTTTAACGCTCTCTTAACAGTATAGGCATCGCAGTGGTACATGCACCACCGCTGTTGTCAAATAGGATTCCCCATTCCCCATGCTAGTCTTCCATGAATTGGGCAAAGCAACTGGGCTTTTAACCGTTTCATAAATATGCCTTCATATTTTTGTTTATTTTCTTATCCAATTGTTAGCTATAAAATAACATTTCTCACTGTTGTAGAATCCTCTAAAAAGACAGACGGTATTGCATAGAAGGTAACTCCCCCTTGCCATTTGTTACATGGGCGGGGGGTAGTTTGAGACGAGGAAGGGGGGGTGTTGTCAAAAAATGTAGTATGATTTTAAATGTACGGTTATCCTAAGAAACCAAGGAGAGTTAAAACTATACGATTCATATGTTCATGTGGACCGTGCCCTCATTCAACCAACATGGAGCAATAAGAAACTGTTCATAATTTGTTTGGGTTGAATTTTTTCGGCATGCTATGTGATCTTTTTATTGCATCTACCAGGGGTAAATGCATAGGCTATGTCTGCAGTGATCTTTTTAATTCCAATAAACGCACATGTCCGTATGACACGCGTTTTTTGGATGTGTGACCTTGCCAAGCTGAGGAGTAGTTTCAAACTGGGTTTTCAGGCAAAGATGAAACTCTCGGCTGATAACGTCAGATCCCTGCATGTTATGTGGAGTATAGTATGTAGCAGAGGTTTCCTCTTCCTCATAAACACGTGCGTTTATATTTCATGTTTCTCATATCTCCTTATAACAGCTTGACTGCAGCCCTAAACAAATCTGTCTCTTCAGCTCTAAGTAGAATGAGGTGAGTAAGACAGAAGTTTCTGATGAAGTTGTCTGAACACATCCCACTTGCTCCCCCTCCTATATCTCTCATTATTTGTATTGCCTTCCAAAAGGAAAGAAAAAAAAAAAACATTTGATTTGTATTTAGCCAATAATCTACTTTAATTAAGTAAGAGTTACTTCATTAATATCACTGAAGTGCACACAAAGCAGATGGTCCCGTGTACTCGTCTCACTCGCTCAGTATCGAGAGAAAAAAAAACTGAAGGAAATAATCTGTGTGGTTTCATAACCTCTTTATTGAAGTTATAAAATAACCACTTTATTGTTGGGGAGCAAAAGCAAAGATTTATGGCTCAACCGTTGTGGATTACCAGCATCACTCAACCATATAGAGCCAATGCACCAAAACTTCATCAGTAGACGGGGTAGAGGGAAAGTCATGCTAGAATCTGGGTCATCTCTGGTACTTTGGTATGGTGTGGGATCAGTAGGAAAGAGAAAGGTTCTAGTAGACGGAGTCTTGTACTTATTAGAGGTAGGAATCCATTGTAGGACATATTGTAGGCTGTTGTTTTGATAGCTATGTTGTATAATATGTAGGTTTGTACCACAGTGTATAAGTACCACCTGCGCGTTACCATTCAGCCTCCTCCAAATGCTGAACCAGAGATGGGTAAACACAATCCCCCTCAATGGCTGAGGTGCCAACTACCATTTTGAGCTTTCCAATATAACTACAAAAGTACAGAATTGCCTCAAGTCAGTGAGTTCTTCTGCTACGTAGACTCCAGCAATGTAAGATATCAGCAGGGGCGGATTGGGAACTTAAAGTGGACTTGGAAAAATGTCTGAAAGTGGCCTCATGTAGGCGGGGCCCAGTATGTGTGTGCACCCAGTGTGTCTTTCCCTGCGTGTGTGCCCAGAGTATGTGTGCCCAATGTGTGTACCTGTAAACGTTTGTCCTGTTCTTGTCACTTTCACCACCTGTGGCTGCTGGTGTTTTTAGCTCAGTTGCTGCTTGCCTGGATCCTGGAATGTTGGAGGCCCTATTTGGACAAAAAATGGGTACATGAAATTTAGAAAACTCCAACCATCCCCGGCATTAAATCAACAGCATATACATTTACTAAATAGCCATCCTCTCCCTAAACTCAGCACCACATTCAATTAATACACCCCAAGCTACCTCATCTTAAATTAATAGGCCTCACCAATAAATTAAATTGCCCCACCATCACCCCACAAATAAAATATTACCCATTAAATAATTAGCCCCCACCTAAACATCACCATTAGTTTAATAGCCTACCTCCCACAAACATTATATTAAGAACCCCCTATCCCCTTTCACCAGGGGCAAGCTGGGCTGGGGAGCAGGGGGGCATCTGATCCCCGGGCCAGTACCATAGTGGGCTATCTTGAGCTGGGTCACTGGGCCACCTGCATTTTTTTTCCTTTAAAATAGAAGTTGAATCTTGTCCCCCGGCTAAACTTTGCCAGCCCACCCCTGCCTCACACTCTATTTTAAAAACCCCCTCCCTTCCATCCCTCACACTTAATATTAAGAACCCCCCCTCCTATCCATCCCTCGCTCTTAATATTAAGAACCCCCCCTCCCTCTATCCCTTGCACTTAATATTAAGAACTCTACCTCTCTTCCATCACTTGCACTTAATGTTAAGAACCCCTCCCACACAATATATATATATATATATATATATATATATATGCTATAGATAGGAGTCACATGGGATGCGCATCACGTGACAGGTGCCATCCCATGTGACTCCTGTCTATAGCTCTGATAGGAGGAAGCAGCCAGATACAGAGATCCGCGCAACGCGGCCACATTAAGTAAGGTGGCTGGTCCCGAATGAGGGGCCAGCCACCCACTACCTGTAACGGACTTACCCCGCTGCTCCGGAAGCCGCACTTCCGCATCCAAGACCACGTGACCGCACCCGGAGGCGGTCACATGACCTCAACCTAGAGGCGGGGATTTTGAATCCCTGTCAGGATAAAAACCTCACTCTGACACTCGCTGAGTGTCAGAGCAACACTTACCTGTTCCTGGCTCCTGTGCTTCGTGGATTGCTGTGTCTTCCAGTCTCTTGTGTCTTCCTGTGTGCTGATCTCTGCCTGTTTTGACTACTCTGGCTCTCCTAACCCTGTGTACCGACCCGGGTTGCTGACCATTCCTCTGTTCTTGTGACCCGTGTACCGAACCTGGCTTGTTGACTCCGAGTTGCCTCCTGATTCTGCCTGACTCCATTCCTGTGTACCGAACCGGCTTGTCTGACTCCGCAACCTCCGCTCCACTCCGCTGTACTACATCTTGGGGCGAACCTGAGGACCGCGACCTGCGACTCCTGGCAGCAAAGCCCACCCCGCCTTGCGGCGGTTCTTGGTGAACACCGGGGAGATCGTTAGACTCCGCACCTCAGGTAAGCCAGCGCTAATCAAGATTAGTAGTAGAAGTATCCAGAATCTGTTACACTACCACATTGACCCCCTCCGCTAGCACCCGTTTCGGGGGGGGGCGGGAACTCACAATTTATTTATTTATTTATTTATTTTTTAAAACAAAAAATACATTCAGCTGCCTCCTGAGGCCAGTGGCCTAACGGTAAAAGTCCCGGTAGGTTGTATGGCCAATCTAACCCTGGATATCAGGTAATGTCCAGAAATAACAGTAACATGCAGCAGTCCTCAGAAACCAGGATGGTTGGCATCTATGCAACCATATGCAGCTGTCTCACAGTACAAGTAAGGTGGAAGACCGTTATACATGAAAGACTATCTGCAAACCTATTACAATGTGACAGAGTATTCACAATGTCTTACGGTATGTACAGGCCTTCCCTTATTACTGATATAAAAATGATACTGTTCCAGTTGCTTTATAAAAACAACTCATTTTTACATAAACATTCTGGTTTTCGGCGGCCAAAGGGGCTTATGGCCAGGTGGGATATATAGTCCTTTAGTGGGGAAACCTCTCCCTCCCTTGGTAGCTGTGACCTATACCAACAAATGGTAATCTGGTATGCTGAGCTCAATTTATATATCAGAGCCCTCCGCACATCCAAAGCCTGTTGGCTAAAGAAAATGCAGTTAGACAGCTCCTAATTCTTCCAGATTAGCCGGGACAGTGGCAATTCTGATGGACAGTCCCACCATTCTGACTGCTGGAATGTCGGGAGGCATCCTGAATTAGCTCTGATGAATTTTCTAGTTGATTTCCTTCTGGGTGGAAGGGTGTATGGCGTTTCCACCATGCAAAAGACTTCATTTTTTGCACAAGGTGGTCCACACACATAGTTTCCATAGGTAATAATAGCAGCCCTGATGTCCCTTCAGTCTCATGATTCATGCAAAATGAGGCATGTGAGGAAACGGGGTGCTACTGGGCTGAGAACTTTTTCACGGTTTAATGTACTTTTTAATCCTTGGCCCAGTCAAAGTATATACACCAGAGCATCTGTGTATTATTATTTCATGTTATTAGGTACATTTTGCCCTTGCTATTACCTGCAATATTGTATGTAGTAGAAATATGAAGAATATTGCCATACTGTGTGAAAATAACAGGACAGCAGAAGGCATTTTGCTTTTGTTAGCTAATGTAATTACCATTTGTCTCAATTGCCCATTGTTATGAGGTTCAGCTTAGATTTGGTTTGTAATCAGAACAATGAGGGACTTGACATAGCTAGCTAGCAGCCCAAGTTAATTAGCAACAGGTAATCTGAGAGGTAATTAGGTTAGAACTTCTAGATGATATGCAATGTGCCTCCTCAGTAATATGTATCAATATAAATGTTATTGTATCAAAATGTATCACAGGTTCAGATGGCGTAACACTGCTGATGCAATGTGTCAAAAGTCTTGTTTCATGTAAGTGTGCAGTGTCACTCCCTGCTGTAATATTGTAACCCCATGTTTAGTGTATCCAGCCAAAATAGCTAATTGAGTCAAGCCATTCCATTGTATAATCAAGGTAACAGGGACAGTATGTCTAATAGCTAAAGTACCCACTGATAGACCCCTGCTGTAAGGGGGAGGATTGAGACATTTGACCCTACTTCCTGTGTATACAGCGAAGAATATAGGGAGAGGAGAATGTCAAGAGAGCTATTCTAGTTTCAAGGATCCTGGTGTACAGATTAGCGAAAAGAACTCTGGGCCAGGCATCTTGGTGCCGGTGGAGGAAACCCTACCAGGACAGGGTCTGTGTGAGCCAGTATCCCAGGCTGGGCAACACCGTAATTGTTTTGGTAATCGGTAGTGGTAATATTGCGGGAGGATAAGACTCTGAAAGAGACAGAGATTATTACTTTAGAGTGCTGACTGCAAGAGGCTGCTGGAGGATACATGCTACAATTTACCCTGTATCTTGTGAATGTCTTGTGGTGTTGTGCTGTCATAATAAAGTCTTATCTTGGATATATTGTGGTCTACCCGAGTGAGTTGAATCCCACAGAGGGTAACTGCTGTCCCAGCTAAGGGAGGTATCCTCACAAGACACAACTGAGGTGAAAGGTTTACTTAGGGGAAGGAGTGGTTCTAAAGTGGTCGGAGGTTGCTCTTTGATGTCGCATCTACATCTTTGTACAGCACTCCTTTTCAGATATTTCCAGCTCTTTGCGTACCTCAGGTTTGCAGAGAAGTCTCGGGAGAGCTTCATCATCATCGTCATTGTCACGAACACGCTCCCAGCTGCCGTGACTTTGGGGTGTTCGCTGTATGAGGTCACACACGATTCTAGCCCACAGTCTCTCTACCTATCACACAGGTTATAGACCTAATGAATCGCCCCCAAACACAGCGCTCTCACACCCCCAGACACTTCAGCTTTTGCCACCACCTATTGAGTACGGGCAATATGATCCCAATATACTGTCCCACACTGGCACACAGGCTTCTAGCTATCCACAGACTAGCAAGACCCACACCAGCACACACAGGGTTAACTCTTCATACCTTTTGGGCAGAGCTGAGTTCCCTTGTTGGTGAACATAGCTTCACCAGCATCGCATATAGGTTTCACTGAAGTCTAAGAAGAACCCGTTTTCGTTACACCTGTGTGATCCCAGCCAATACACAGAAGAGTTAATTTATGGATGCGCTAAGTGTACTTTTTAGTTAGTAACACAGCCCCTATTTATCTAGAGGTGCCCAGGGATGTTCACTCAGGTTGGCCCACTGTTTTTCCTTCAACTGCCTTTGCATGGAACTGAATGCAGCCTAAATGGAAATTTATAAAGCAATCTTTATCCATATGAGACTCCCACTAGGAGCTAAGCACAGTGAATGCTCAACAAAGCACAAACAGGAAGAAATCCTGCAAACTACATCTATAGTCATGGCCAAAAGTTTTGAGAATGACTGAAATATTGGTTTTCACAAAGTTTGCTGCTTCTGTGTTTTTAGACCTTTTTGTCAGATGTTGCTATGGTATACTGACGTAACATTACAAGCATTTCATAAGTGTCAAAGGCTTTTATTGATAATTACATTAAGTTTATGCAAAGAGTCAATATTTGCAGTGTTGACCCTTCATTTTGACGACCTCTGCAATACGCCCTGACATGCTGTCAATCAACTTCTGGGTCACATACTGACTGATGGCCGCTTATTCTTGCCTAATCAATGCTTGGAGTTTGTTAGAATTTGTGGGTTTCTGTTTGTCCACCCGCCTCTTGAGGATTGACCACAAGTTCTCAATGGGATTAAGGTCTGGTGAGGTTTCTGGCCATGGAGCCCAAATTTCGATGTTTTGATCTCCGAGTCACTTAATTATCACTGTTGCCTTATGTCCAGGTGCTCCATCATGCTGGAAGAGGTATTGTTCTCACCAAACTGTTCTTGAATGGTTGTGAGTTACCCCACTCCCACCATTGCAGAGCTTGCTCAGGAATGGCAGCAGGCAGGTTTTATTTCAGTATACCATAGCGACATCTGACCAAAGGTCTAAAAACACTGAAGCAGCAAACTTTGTGAAAACCAATACTAGTGTCATTCTCAAAACTTTTGCCCATGACTGTAAACTTCATCGAGAACTGACCTTGTGTTGCTCCAAGTAGTGATATGAATGGCTGTTGTGATCCATGTAAGGACCAATGATTCCTTTAATAAAGTTCTGCTTCGGTTGCATTCTGTTCTATTCAGTTGATTGGACAGCAGCATCTGAAGTTGAAGAGGCAACACAAATTTAACTCCTGTGAGAATACCCTAATGTGCTAAGGACAGTGTAGCAAATACCACAAAAAGCTCAAATATATATATATATATATATATATATATATATATATATATATATATATAATGGTCCTTCTGTGGGGTAGGTCTAAAACACTTATCTTTATTTTAAATTCTAATTCTCATATTCTAATATTAATATTTAGCACTCTAATAAATGTATTGATTTTCCCTTGTAAAGACTCTATATTCAGGAGCTTAACTGGGGTAGGAAGTTATAGGGGATATATTTATCAAACCTTCTAAAAAGCAAAAGTAGAGGTGTTGCCCGCAGCAACCAATCAGATTCTAGCCATCGTGTTCTAGAATGTACTAGATAACGGATAGTTAGGATCTGATTGGTTGCTGTGGGCAACACCTCCACTTTTGCTTTTTAGAAGGTTTGAAGGTTTGTTTTATGTTTAATAACTGGAATTATGATGGTGACAAATCAACGCTTCAGATTTAGACACATTGATGATAAGTGACAACAATATTGCCTGTGCTATGACTCCCACCTAGTTGGGGTGTATCCAATTGGGTTAAATAGAATGTAGTCTAGTGGTCCATTTTTAGCCAATATTGTAATGCTGGTTTTCAAACAGAGATCGGGGTCTAATTGTCTGAGGAGTCAAGATTAGATTCAATTTTAGGGATATATTTGCCTGTAAGAATATTATCATCCCGCAGTAGGGACATTAAACATATTTGCAAGAAGGGGTTGCAAGAATCAAATGAAAGTTCTTAAAATACTGGGTTCTTAAACCATAGAGGCCAGGAACTTTCTGAGACTTTAAAACTAGCAATCTCAGTAATTGTCTCCTTCTCTGTAATCACCTGCCCGAGTGTTGCCTGGGGTGCCTTGTTTAATTTCGGCATATTGTGACATTCCAGAAAAGTTAATAAACATTGTTAATTAGTGTCAGAAGCCGCGGCGGCCCTGGGCATCGCCACGACTCACTTCCTGTTTCAAGTGAACGTCCCGGCCGTCTCCATGACGACCGGGTGTCACTTCTGGCTTCTCGGGCCTGACCGTTGCCAAGGCAACGGCCGGACGCCGAGTGTAACTAGCGGTGCGCCCCGGCAAGTGAGGCAGCCGGGCGCATGCACTAGGATAACCTGCGGACTAATTAATGTCAGGGGCATGGCCTATGATGTATTGCAGGGCTAAGCCCTGATTGGCCAAAGTCTGTATATAAGGCAGGGAGGGCTTAGCCTCCCTGCCGGTTATAGCGTCCAGTTTGCCTGTCAGCTTTACCTGCTCCTGCTTTGTATTGGTGAAAAACTGTTAGACTGATTGCCTGTGTATGACCCCTTGCCCGGGTTTGGACCCTGCCTGTGTATCTTGTGACCCTGACCTTCTTGCCTGTATCTGGACCTGGCTACCGTGCCTGTGACTCTTGACCCCGGATTGTGTATTGGATTCCCTGTCTGCTGCCGGCCCTGGACCCTTGCCTGGACTTTACTCCACTTTCCTGGGTTCTCCCTAGTCGGTACGCACTTCACGACCCTCTGCTAGTCTGCGGCCAAGTCTGTCCCCACCACTAGGGGCTCCAGTGAACACCTGACTGGCAGAGCAGACTCCAGGTTGTGCTGTACCAGCTAGAGAGGTTCCTAACAATTAGAAAAGAGTTTGTTTGCTATACATTTGTCCAGAAAAGTTAAATTCAATTAAAATATTCCCTGTACTTGAGATAGGAAACTTAAATTCCGTTGAGCAGTCCCTGGAGATTGTATTCCCCTGTTGAGATATAAATTAAACGGTGGAGACGAATTTAACCTCCTTGGGCACTACTTGGCCAAACTTCTTCTGGATGGGGGTTTTCTAGTATTCCAGGGATGCCTCTCACTGCTACCTTATGCACCGTCCAAACCATAGATAAATTACATACAGATCCTATATTTTCCGGGAAAATAGTCAGTGATGCAATTGGGCTTCTAATAATAATAATAATAATAATAATAATAATAAGAGGTCACAAAGGGTCCACAGCACCGTACATGACATATACAGAAAGCAGTGATCCATAACACATAACATGATACAAAATACAAAGACCAGACATATTGAATGATTAAATATACAGGTAACACGGTAATGTAGATCAAATTATATGAGGGACAGTGAGTGAGAGTGATGGTAGTAATCAGTGGGAAGTAGAACTGAGTGTAAGATAACAGGGCCGGGGAAGCAGGCCAAGAGGTACAGGGGGTGGTGGAATAGTAGAAGGAGCACACAAGGAAAGAGGGCCCTGCTCCTGAGAGCTTACATCTTAAAGGAAAGGGGGAGACACAAATACGGTGGTACCGACTGGGGGGGAGAGCCGGGACAAGGGAGTTAGGAGGAAGACTGATGGCTTGAATAAATAAATGAGTCTTAAGGGCACGCTTGAAGCCTTTGAGAGTAGAGGCTAACCTGATGGAGTGTGGGAGATCATTCCACAGCGGGAGAGCAGCCCAGGCAAAGTTCTGGAGGTGGGAGTGAGAAGAGGTAAGTAGTGAGGCGGCGGTCACTGGCACAGAAAAGGGGGAGGCGAGGAGTGTCGGTAGAGATGAGGTTAGAGATGTAGAGGGGGTGGATTGATTGAGAGCTTTGTAGGTGAGGGTGAGGCGTTTAAATTTAATTCTGTAGGCCATGGGGAGCCAATGTAGGGACTGGTGTTGGGAAACAGCAGAGATAGAGCGGCGGGAGAGAAAAAAGAGGCGGGCAGTAGCATTGAGGATAAACCTAAGAGCGGCAAGGTGAGAATCAGGTAGGCCAGAGAGAAGGAGGTTACAGTAGTCACGGCGAGAGATTACAAGAAAGTGAATTAGAGTTTTGGTGGCTTCCGTGGGGAGAAAAGGTTGTATCTTGTTTATATTCCGTAGGTGGAAGTAGCAGGATTTTGATAGGGACAGAATGTGAGGTTTGAAGGAGAGTGAAGAGTCAAGGATGAGCCCAAGGCATCGGAATTGAGGACCAGAAAGGAGGGTAGTGGAAAGTCATTAAGTTTCCATTGATGCAGAGGTAAACGTGTGTCGCTAGTGCTATAGGAACTGAAACTATGGCATGTTTTGACCAGGAGCATGGGAAAATGTCTGCTTTCAACAATTCGGGAGTAAGGCTATTTGAAATATACACCTGATCTACACATGAAAATGGAATAAATATCCTGTATAATGGAATAAGCTGGGCCAAGCATCCTCTAATAAACAACTAGCCTATGTCTGTTCCTGGAGAATGAAGGTCCTTCTGAACACCTGCCTGAAGAAGTTGATGACGTGACGTTAAAGACAACTCGAATGATCAAAAGGTTGCTCTGGACCTTCTGCTGGTAACAAGAAGATGACAAAAGAAGGGAAATCATTCTGTATTTGGGGCAGGGACATGAGAAAAAATAAGTAGTCTGCCTAGTATAAAGAAAGCAATGAGCTTTAACATAAAGTGTGTCTCATCCCCGAAGAGAACGCCTGACCTCACAGCCGACTAAACATGAAAGGCCATTTTCGTTTTGGAGGGGCTATACATCCCATGCACATTATGTGAGATTTCATGAGCAGAAATAATACAAAGGAACAGAATATGCCAATTGTCCCCACGGGAGGGGCAGTTCTCCATTGAGCCCATTACATGTCTAAAAAATCCTAGAGGTGGAAAAGGGGTAGACAAATACAGAGACATACAATAGCAATAATAACATTATAGCTGCAATCTTCTTGCTAATTTCTGATATCTGCAAACTGTCCAGATGGGGGGGTTAAGCATCACCAGACTGGTGAGAAACTTACTGTAGAACAGTTGATTAGCAACACAAAACTAAACTCCAATAACTGTAGAGATAGACACTTTAGTCATTTTACAGGCTATAACCTAACAGAACTACCGAGAGGGAATACTACGTAGCCAGTGTAGTGATTTGACTCATTAATAAGAGCGTAAAATCTTAATGGTATGGGAAATAGCTGGAAAACATCCCCTTGTTATAAAAGTCTCTAAGTTGTGAGAAAAACTGGGTTACAGGTTAGTTGATTGAGGAAACTTTTTTTTTAAACCATAAAATTGCAAAAGCGTTCAGATCCATCTTTGTAAGCGACCAACCAACCGTTGGCAAAGGCAGTTTTACCGCTGAAAAACTCTGATACATTGAACTTGTAGGATCAATATCTTGTCGTCGGAAAATCTCCATTGCGGTTACTTTGGACTGGTAGTTGCTTGCGAGGAGGAATGGACAATATCTCGTAGAAACTGTTCTTTGTTCGGTAGAATCAAACATTTAAGGATCCCGTGACTCTCAGCGTGTGTTCTAGTTTCCTGCATCTTCAAGTTCATAAAGTCATAAAGGAATTACAGTGTATTTTATTATTATTATCTTTTATTTATATGGCGCCATGAGCGTTCGGTGCCGTACATAGGGATTTGCTTTAAACCTCTTACTGGCCTGTGTCTGACTGTCCTCCCGGTCTTCCTCCTCTCCTTGGGAGTCGTAAGACTTTGGTTAGACTTACCGATGACAGAGGCTCCTTACCCAGGGTTTGTGAGAATTCCTTCAGGTCAGTTGCCCATTGTCTTTTAGACCTCATCGCCAGCCACCAGATCACATAGCAGAGTTTCTGATGTCTGAGCCAACACAGTTGTTGTAGCGGTTAGTTAAGTCAGGCCTATGATCTATTTTTCTTTCCGGTAGAGTGGAGGTCCTTGATTAGGTGTCGATCTTGGCAGTCCACTATCTCAACACAACCATCGGGTGGATCTTGCTTTCTGCACCCTACAGGACATGATGAATGAGTCGTCCAATCATGTAAAGGGAGAGCTGGTGGTTTCTCTGTGTACCACCTTTTGGCTTCACTGATGACCTCCTACCTAGCTACAGTTGATTCCTCAGGGTTTCAAAGTAGAGTTAGGAAAGTCTGCCTGCAATCTCGGCGTACTGTTGGGATGATCTTGGTGAGATGAGTGTGAGGCAAAATGATTGGGCGCCAGGAGTTTTACACTTTCAAATGCTTCTTGTGTATTCTGGGTGAGATACGGTGTGATCGGTGTGTGGTAGAGAATTAAGACTCTAGTGGGGCAGTGACTGATGGGAATGATTAGATGTTTTCTGTAAAGCTCTGGATAATGGGTTAGGATGTAGAGTCGGATGTAATTTACGCCGTAAAACGTATGTAATTTGCACAGTATACTGAGTTGCACATATTACGTATATTTCAGTAATATATGCTTAAAACTTGTCAGTAAAAAATTAAAAGAATCCAAAATAACAGCCTTAGAACTGCAGTATGGCCCTTTGTACACTAGAAAGATCAAAGATCAAAGCAATAATGTGCCAGTGGGTGGGCTATAGGTGGTATACATAGGCAAACCGAGGTTTTTTTTTCTAGAGCCTGGAAACCCCCCCCTCCAAGCCTGGGGCACTGTATAATTGAGGTGACTGGACCCTGCTCCCGCTTCACACAGCTCTGCTTGTAAAGGGAGAGCTGTGTGCACCTAACAGTAGTGCACGCAGCATTGCCCATGTATATTATGGGGGTAGGAAGAGTTGGAGAGCAGCCAAACACTGTCTAATATTATAGCCATGCCCCCATGCAGGCTGGTCACCCCCACTGGTGGTGTGGTGTGGAAACCCCACTCTACAAATCCTGCATGTGCCCCTGGTATGGATGTAGATTTTAAGTTGGTCAATGTGTGTGAACACTAGAAAATTGAATCTTAACTGCCCCGCTTTGGCCATATGAATTATTAACAGCTCTTTATTATTATAATTTGGCGTGTGAAAAACGGACAGGCAGTGGTTCACATGATCCTGTTGCCTTCTGAATTCGAAACGGCCATGCCCTTAATGTCCTCCACCAGGAGGTCCGAGGAGCTGTGACGTGGGGTTAGGGGTGGGACCCTTGGACAGTGGGACTCACAGGTGGTATCTTACAACAAATATTTAAAATAATGTCACACTTAGGGACCATTAGTAGAGCCCCAATAACGCATATAATGCTGATTTTTACTTATCGTCACAATTTAACAAAAAAGCGATACTGCCCCAATGATACTGGCCAGGGGGGATAAGGGTTACGGCTTTGTTGGAGCAGTCTTTGCGGATGGGACCATGCTTAATGCCCAGATTTGGACTTTCACTAATGTGAAAAAAAATAAATATATATATATATATATATATATATATATATATATATATATATATAATTTCAAAATAAATTCAATTTATTTAAAATATAAGCAGGGATTGCTGACTCAAATAAAACGCTTTATCAAAGAAATTAAGCATAAAAAAAATTACTTTAATCTGTTACCGCCAGGTGTTTTCAAAGGTACAATTTGGCAGAAACATTTGGGGTTATTATCAGTGATAGCATATTATCCCTGGGGCAACCTTTGTATGGGGTAAAAATCAGTGAAATTAAAAAAAATTTTTCACCCTTTGATAATTTGGACCCATAGTTTTAATATTAGTTCAAGGACAATCGAGTGTTTTCCTTAACTGAGCATCAGTTCCACTTAGTGAATTAGAGACTGTTTCGAGTAAACCGGTCTCTCTCTCTCTCTAATCATTTCCATGTTTAAACGTCTGAACAGGAATTTAGGCAAGCACGGGCATGGAGTGTCTTCTAAAACCAACAGCAGGAATTGGGGAATTCCACCCACAGAGGTTACATCCATTATCATTGAGAATTATTCTCTACATGAACTAATGATACTTAGTCTCAAATAACAGAGATTAAAGCTGCCTAGACAGCCCCCACTCATATGGGTTTTATGGCGATATCTCTGAAGCGTAGACACAAGTGTCGTAGGCTAGTAGTGCAGTTGGTCTCCAGAGCATCTCTACATTGCAAAATATTATTAACACTCCTTCTTCACTCCAGCACAAGATTAAATAATAAGAAAATAAGGACATCTTCTTATTTCCTCCTGCACAGTTCTTACGTTACAACGGCCAGATAACATAACATCCTCCATTTTTTCCTAACCCCGCCGATAGTGGCTTGCTGAGTGGGGGGTGGGGCCAAAATGATGCGAATCACTGTATCACACCACCTGCCACGGTTTCCGCAACCCTTAAAGGAAAAAGAGGGCAAGTATCTCTCCTCCCCTCTCCTCTCCTCTCCTCTCCTCTCCTCTCCTCTCCTCTCCTCTCCTCTCCTCTCCTCTCCTCTCCTCTCCTCTCCTCTCCTCTCCTCTCCTCTCCTCTCCTCTCCTCTCCCCTCCCCTCTCCTCTGCTCCCCTCTCCCTTCTCCTCTCTCTTCTCCTCTCCTCCCCTCTCCCTTCCCATCTCCCTTCTCCTCTCCTCTCCTCTCCTCTCCTCTCCTCCTCTCTCCCTTCTCCTCTTCTTTCTCCTCTTCCTTCTCCTCTCCTCTGCTCCCCTCTCCCTTCTCCTCTCTCTTCTCCTCTCCTCCCCTCTCCCTTCCCATCTCCCATCTCCTCTCCCTTCTCCTCTCCTCTTCTCCTCTCTTCCTTCTCCTCTTCTTTCTCCTCTTCCTTCTCCTCTCCTCTCCTCCCTTCTCCTCTTCCTTCTCCTCCCCTCTCCTCTTCTCTGCTTCCCTTTCCCTTCTCCTCTTCTTTCCTCTCCTCTCCTCTCCCTTCTCCTCTCCCTTCTCCTCTCCTTCTCATTTCCTCCACTCTCCCTTCTCCTCTCCCATCTCCTCTCCCCTCTCCTCTCCTCTCCTCTCCTCTCCCTTCTCATCTCCTCTCCTCTCCTCTCCTCCCCTCTCCCATCTCCTCTCCCTTCTCCTCTCCTCTCCTCCCCTCTCCCATCTCCTCTCCCTTCTCCTCTCCTCTCCTCTCCCTTCTCCTCTCCTCTCCCTTCTCCTCTTCTCTCCTCTCCTCTCCTATCCTCCTCTCTCTTCTCTTCTCCCTTCTCCTCTCCTCTCCTCTCTCTTCGCCTCTCCTCTCCTTTCTTCTCTCCTCCTCTCTCCTCCCCTCTTCCTTCTCCTCTCCCTTTTCCTCTCCTCGCCTCTCCTCTCCCTTCTCCTTGCCTCTCCTCTCCCTTCTTCTCTCCTCTCCTCTCCTCTCCTCTCCTCCCCTCTCCCTTCTCCTCTCCCTTCTCCTCTCCCTTCTCCTCTCCTTGCCTCTCCTCTCCTCTCCTCTCCCTTCTCCTCTACTCGCCTCTCCTCTCCTCTCCCTTCTTCTCTCCTCTCTTTTCTCCTCTCCTCCTCTCTCCTCTCCTCCCCTCTCCCTTCTCCCCTCCTCTTTCTTCTCCCTTCCCTTCTCTTCTCCTCTCCTTTCTCCTCTCCTCTTCTTTCCTCCCCTCTCCCTTCTCCTCTCCCTTCTCCTCTCCCCTCTCCTCTCCCTTCTCCTCTCCTCTCCTGTCCTCGCCTCTCCTCTCCCTTCTCCTCTCCTTTCCTCTCCCTTCTCCTCTTCTCTCCTCTCCCTTCTCCTCTCCTCTCCTCTCCTCTCTTTTTGCCATTTTGCTCTCATCCCTCGTGGTAGCCAGACACGGACCAGTCATAACCACAGGGCTACACCAAAATGGCTCCACAGATTGTTTCCATAAAGATGGAAGCGTCCATCTTGCATATATGCCTACATCTCCCAGTAGTCTAGGCTGTTGGGAGGAGGGGAGAACATTGAAACAGGGTGGAGAAAGATGGAGGAGCCTGCCGATGCCATGTTCATTGGAGGAGGACTTAAATGGGGGCAGAAAAGAGAGTGTGAGGAGCAGACATTTTGGAGGAGAGAGGAGCACTATTATCTGATGAAAGAGAGGAGCCTGAGCATAGATAGCTAGTCTGAGTCCTGCCAGTGAAGAGGCTGGAGAGACATAGAGAGACAGACGTTACCCAGAGGTCCCAGCATGAGGGACACGTGTTACAAGGGGTTATGTGCCAGTGATGAGGGCAGGAGAGACATAGAGAGACAGAAGTTACCCAGAGTTGCCAGCATGAGGGACACGTCTTACAAGGGGTTATGTTCTAGTGAACCTCTGGCTGAGCCCAGTCAGGAGTTTCTGTTGTGGTCATTCAAACTAGTGCCTGGCCAGAGAGTAAGTCTCCTGGTCTGGGGGAATTTTGTGTGAGTAGAGAGGACTGCGAGCAAGAGGAAGTCTGGTCCTTGCTAATTCCTGCGAGCCCTGTCCAGTGTCCTGGCTCCAAGGTGACATAAGTGTACTCACATTTGAAACCCATATATATTGCATAGAGATGGAGATAAAACTATAGTTTCTGCTATTCCTGAACGGTGTTACTCAGGGCCGTAACTAGGGCTGTGCGACAGGGGCGACCGCCCAGGGCGCAACGCTGAAGGGGGCGCAATTTAGGAATATTTTAGGTTAATTTGGTTAAAATTGAGGGCTAGGGGGGCGCCATTTGTCTTTCTCGCCCAGGGCACTAGAATTCTAAGTAACGGCTCTGGTGTTACTGCAGCATTGCCTATCTGCATCAGGTAAAGACACAGACAATTCAGTTGTTATTCCCTTTATGGAGGATTGTTGAAGCTAAACACTGCTAAGATGTATATTATAGACATTATAATATCTGAGAGAAGGAAGAGTGGTTCGCGCTCCCCTGTTTTAGTGTAGTGTAGGGGGCTGCCTGGGGGACTGAGAAAGAAAGGGATAGTCCCAACCCTTAGATTATAGAATTAAAAAAGGAGGAGGGTCCCATTGGCGCACAAGTAAGTGTAGGAGATTGTTAAAGTGTAAAGAACCTTGTATTTATTTCTTGGGTCAAGGCGTCAGGCATAAAAACATAATGACATGGATAAACAGAGTATCAAAACATAGGTTGCAACCTTGATATTAAATCACATGACAAATTATAGGTAAATAGCCAAGTGAAAAATAGCATACAAATAAATGTAGCAAGCAAGTACCAGGAGCATGTCTTATCTCAAACTATAAGTTCTTTATTAGGAGCTAGAAAAGTCTGTGTGGAGTAGTGGATAGACTCCCCAATAGCGGAATATTGGAAAGCGTGTCCCATAAAGTTCGATAGCAACAGTCCAGTGTCTAGTAAAGTCTCAGGATAGGTAATAACTTTTCCTCGCTACTTTTGGAAAAGTTATTACCTATCCTGAGACTTCAGTCTGTCCACTACTCCACACAGACTTTTCTAGCTCCTAATAAGAACTTATACTTTGAGATAAGATATGCTCCTGGTATTTCAGCTTTAGGAAATATCAACTTTAAATTTCAGTGTACAAATAAGCTATCGAGTATTTGTGTGCTGCATGAAAAAAACAGTCAGTATTTAACTTAAGTGCAAAACAGAAAACTAATTTGTACTCCTTGCATTGTAACATGGTTTTGTCCAGGAGACTTAAATGAGAAACTTCTTAATTTAAGTTCCTTAATGAATCAGGCCCTAGATTTATATTTCTGCAAGGTTTGAACAGTGTAATGGGACTACCATGACAACCACAGTCACATGGCACATGATGTAGTGAGATTTTGGAATGCCACTTTGAGCTCAGTCTCCTCTTTGCACTGTAAAAATCCTCCCCCTCGATCATCACTTGACATGCTGAGAGCTGTGTGAGTGCAACTGGCAGCCATACTTGTCTGCCCTCCAGTGAGATTTTGAAAAGGAGATAGTGATTTGTAGGAAGACATCTAAGAAAAAAGACTACCAGACACTTGCTAAAAAAAAAGGTTGTTAACTTGCTATTTAAAGAAAAAAAGGCTATGTGGGATTGCTGGTTTAAATGTCTCAGTTAAAAGTCCTAATATAATTGTGCCCCCAGTGGTCAAATTATTAATGTACAGTAAAATATGTGATTGACTCTGCCAAAGTGTCTGGTATTGTCTAAAGATTAATGAAATTGCATTATCTTTGTTAGGAAATTTTGTGATCTACACATGGGACATGATCACTAAAGTCACAGGAACACTTGAACGTCAATAACTGATTTACTCTGCTTTACTATTTGAGCTTTTCAGCCCATAACAGATTTTCTTGTAATAACTGTGTTGTAGACACAGAGGGGAACTTTTCACAGGAGAAAATACTTCATCACCCTTTACATGTTATCAACACTTAAGAAAATCAAGGTAAGACAGGTCAGTGAATTATGCCTACCACACAGTGGAACCACCTTCTGTGGCTCGGCAGTCCAATACTCCTCTACCATATACCATTTTCTCTATTTATATGTGTTTCATATTGACGTTTATACCGTACTCATGGTACTTTCTATTTGTATTTAATGCAGTCCATTTTCTATTTGTTTCTATATTTACTTTCAATTTCATTGATATTTTTATTTTTATTTAGAATGTTCATAACATAGCATCCTTTTACAGAGACATTGTTGCATGTAAATTAGGTCATTTGCATTTGCATATATAAGGTGTTTTTCTGCACCTAGTGTATTAACTCTTCACAGACAAACCAGCAGGATGTGGTTAGGGCTAGGACACCCTAAAGCTAATTATAGCATTATAATCAGGGTTTCCAGTTTTACATATTTCTTGGGGAATTTTGTGCTTAGCATTCCAGTTTTTCAGTGCTAACAAATAAATATATTGTACTATGAAAAACTCCAGAGAGAAGGAGGTGACGGGTACAGGATCCCAGGGCAGAGGGGACAGGGTGCCAGGGAGAGAGAAAGGGGTGACGGGTACAGGATGCCAGGGGAGAGGGACAGGGTGCCAGGGAGAGAGAAGGAGGTGATGGGTACAGGATGCCAGGGGAGAGGGACAGGGTGCCAGGGAGAGAGAAGGAGGTGACGGTTACAGGATGCCAGGGGAGAGGGACAGGGTGCCAGGGAGAGAGAAGGAGCTGATGGGTACAGGATCCCAGGGCAGAGGGGGAAGGGTGCTAGGGAGAGGGAAGGAGGTGACGGGCACAGGATCCCAGGGCAGAGGGGGCAGGGTGCCAGGGAGAGAGAAAGGGGTGACGGGTACAGGATGCCAGGGGAGAGGGACAGGGTGCCAGGGAGAGAGAAGGAGGTGATGGGTACAGGATGCCAGGGGAGAGGGACAGGGTGCCAGGGAGAGAGAAGGAGGTGACGGTTACAGGATGCCAGGGGAGAGGGACAGGGTGCCAGGGAGAGAGAAGGAGCTGATGGGTACAGGATCCCAGGGCAGAGGGGGAAGGGTGCTAGGGAGAGGGAAGGAGGTGACGGGCACAGGATCCCAGGGCAGAGGGGGCAGGGTGCCAGGGAGAGAGAAAGGGGTGACGGGTACAGGATGCCAGGGGAGAGGGACAGGGTGCCAGGAAGAGACAAGGAGGTGATGGGTACAGGATCCCAGGGCAGAGGGGGAAGGGTGCTAGGGAGAGGGAAGGAGGTGACGGGTACAGGATCTCATGGCAGAGGGGACAGGGTGCCAGGGAGAGAGAAAGGGGTGACGGGTACAGGATCCCAGGGCAGAGGGGGACAGGGTGCCAGGGAGAGGGAAAGGGATGACGGGTACAGGATCCCAGGGCAGAGGGGCAGGGTGCCAGAGAGAGAAGTGAGGTGATGGGTACAGGATCCCAGGGCAGAGGGGGACAGGGTGCCAGGGAGAGAGAGGGTAGGGGGTGAGGAGACAGAGTCCCAGGGAACTGTACTGCCTGGTTTCAATCTATCGCTGATGCACATTTCTTGTTTATAATGGCTGTCTCACAATAGAAAGATCAAAACTGTGAGCCGCTCCCTCTCCTTTCACACAGATGTATTTATAAAGTATTAATCAGGGTGGGCAGAGTGACCACCCAGGGCACAAGCCCAAGGGTGAGCAACGGTTGCCCAATATTTGCCCAATGGCTATTAAATGTGGGGGAAATTTGTAAGATATTTGTCACGTTATCACAGGAATTCCCACCTGACTTGTGTTAGCGCTACTAAACTGGGATGTGTGGAGTCTAACGCACCCCTGGTGTTCACCAGGGACCCCCGCAAGGAGGTATGGGCTTCGCTGCGTGAGGTGCGCAGGTCGCGGGTCTCCCAGATATTTACCAGTGCGGTGTAGAAAAGTGTAGTCAGACAGGCCGGATCTGAACCAAGGAGGCGCGGTACAACGGAGATCAGCGAGAGACTAGTCAGGAACAGTCCGGAGATCAAAACCAATATGGGCAACAAGGTACAGAGGAAAATCCAGAAGAAGGGTCTAGGCAAGCCAAAATCAGTAATTAAATAATCACATAGTAAACACAGAGATGTTGAGTAGAGAACCAATACCCTGGCACCCTAATAGTGCCAGAGTGAAGTTTAAATAGCAGGGGAAGGAAGCTGATAGGCAGAGGATTTACGGCGATCAGACACAGCTGATCGTCGGAGCTGGAGAAATCTAGCCGAGAGTCGGGGAGCATGAATATCCTCTTCGTTGACCCATGACCTCTCCACCGGCCGTAACCTTCCAATGGCACAAAAATTTACTTCTCCCCCGAGACATATGAGATTTTAGAATGTGTTCCACAACAAATTCTTCACCTAGTATAGTTTTAACCGGAGGAGGTAGAGATCTTGTTGGAGAACTCGTTGAGAACCAGTGGTTTTAATAGAGAGATATGGAAGGTACTGTGTATCAGAAGGGAGGCCGGTAATCGGAATCTGTAGGTGACCGGATTGATCACATGCGAAATAGTGAAAGGACCGATATAACGAGGGGCGAATTTCATGGTAGGAACCTTGAGTCTAAGGTTGCGGGTGGCAAGCCACACTTTATCTCCTACTCGTAGTACAGGAAGATTCTAACGATGGCGATCCGAATTCGTTTTTAACGGTCCGACGACTGAAGTAGCTTAGATCGCACTTGGGACCAAATCTGAGCAAAATTGTGAATCATACTCTGTGCGGCAGGTACCGAAGAGTCGGTGGGGTTAGAAAAGGTGGGCAGAATGGGATGTCGTAGATGGTAAAGAAAGGAGAATTGCCCGTGGATTCGTATCGTGCTGATGGTTGTTATGCGTAAATGTCGCCCAGGGCAAGAGCTCACTCCAAGTAGATTGCTGATCCGAACAATAGCATCTTAAGTAAATTTCCAAGTCCTGATTAGTCCACTCCGTCTGATCATTGGTTTGCAGGTGGTACCCAGAAGAGAATTTTAGGCTGATACCGAGATGTTTGCAGAAAGACCTCCAGAACCTGGAGACGAACTGAACTCCGCGGTCCGAGATGATCTCGCTTGGGCAGCTGTGGAGGCTGAAAATCTCTTGGATAAAAAGGAGTGCTAATTTGGAAGCAGAAGGTAATCCTTTGAGAGGCACTAAGTGAGCTAACTTGGAGAAGCAGTCAACCACCACCCAAATAGCATTAAAACCATGACTGGGAGGAAGGTCCGTAATAAAGTCCATGCTAATACTGACCCATGGGGAGTCTGGTACCGGTAGAGGATGGAGAAGACCAGCCGGGGATCTCCTAGAGAACCTTATGTCGAGCACATACCTCACAGGTACGAATGTATTTCTGAACATTCCAGAGGAGAGAAGGCCACCAATACAGACGAGACAAAAGGGCGACCGTTTTCTTGACCCAGGCATGACCAGCGAATCTGGCATTATGAGCCCATTTCAAAAGTTTAATGCGTAAATGCTTGTCTACAAAAGAACGGTCAGGAGGCGGAGTCTTGAAGGAGGAGTTCGTCAAAGGGAGAATTTTGGAAGGGTTGATAATGGGTCTAGCAGTAACGAAAGACGTGACATCCGAGGAATCGAAGGATCTGGATAAAGCATCGGCACGAAAATTCTTAGTACAGGGTCAGAAGGTCAATATCAGTTGGAATCTGTTAAAGATTAACGACCAATGGACCTGTCGAGGGTTCAGACACTGTGTGGTATGCAAGTAAGTAATATTCTTGTGGTGTGTAAAAACTGTGATAGGAGAGCGAGCCCTTTCAAAAAGGTAGCGCCATTCTTCTAATGCTGTCTTAATGGCAAGGAGTTCTTTGTTGCCGGTCCCATAATTGGCCTCACTGGCAGAGAATGTCTTGGAAAGGAAGCCACATGGACTAGATATTCCTGCGGAGTTCTTCTGGGACAGAACGGCTCCAACCCCCAAGGAGGGTGCGTCAACTTCTAGAAAGAAATA